>NC_079190.1:447043153-447343153 GCF_029499605.1 Hyla sarda
TTAGCCATCATATGGATTTTTAGGTCCAAAATTGAAAGAGTTATGATTTCTTAAAGGTAAGGAGGAAAAACGAAAATGCAAAAACAGAAAAACCCCGGGTCCTTAAGGGGTTAAGGCCAAAATGGGCCTGGTCCTTAAGGGGTTAAACACAGGGGAGAAAGGCCCCCATTCTCCTTATAACTTATCTATTAACTTGGTGCTATGCTATTTATGCAACAGCACATCAGCATTTGTTATATAGTGCTACTGCTAACATTCTGTTACAGAAATTCCCTGTATAGCCACATTCTACTGTATAGCCAGATGGACCTGCTAAAAGTACCACAGAGAAGAAGGACTATGAACAGTGGCTGTGAGACTCCAAGTCTAAAGGCAAACATCTTAATAATATAGCATTTAGAGAAACCTTGTTGTTTGGCACTGCTGCTAATCCACAACCCAGGATAGAAGTGACAATATATAGATAGGAAGCTGCAAACTTTCTGGGTGAAGTATATACTGTAGTGGTGCTCTGACTCCATATTAGGCAACAAATGAAACAAGGCTTGTTTGCTGTACACACCCTCTCTGTCCTCCCCTGAAGATGTATGTATGAGTATTTATAAATAAAGAAGATACTACCAAGACGTGGTGAGTGCCAACTTTCTATTTTCCTATTGAAAATGTCTGAACAACTACAGGAGCCACTGAACAGAGTGGGCTGTAGGAACTCTTGCGGTAGAAGGACCACAGAGTACTCAGTGGCGGGTTGCCCTGGGACCTACTCTACAGCTACACCTCCTGCACATAGTGAGTGTGCTTCTAGATCAAATAGATTCTAGTTGCATTATGTTGCTACAATTTTTTTATACTCCATTCCCTTCATCCAGCATATTATCTCCCCTCCCCCAGTCTTCACCTCCCTCTCAGCTTTTTCCCATACACCCTATATTTCTCTCTGACTTTCATCTGCATCCCTCACACTTTCTGTCATTGGTCCCTCTTATTCATCTCCCCCTTTATGTCCAGTCCATACCTCACTCTTCTCCCCTTTGCCCCTTTCCCACCTATCTGCCCATTCAGCTTTCTCTTTCTCCCTTTCCCTCACCTTTTTGCCCTCTCATTCTGTTCTATTTGCAAATTTTCTAATTTATACCCTTCCATATTCTCTCATTCTCTTCTCTTATTTGCTAATTTTCTCATTTATATCTTTCTTCTAACCATCCAGCTTTCCCTCTCTTCCCCAGCTGCACTACTCTGCCCTGGCAATCCCCTGTTTGTTCATACAGCATCATCCCGATACACACAGATTCCCTCCTCCTACACATGAGCGCACGACATTACACTGGGTGCGTTCAAACTGCGGAATCTCCGCTCACTGAATTCAGCGAGTGGAGATTCCGTCTGGCAGCCGCCAGCGAAAATACTTTGGCGCTAGGGCCGCGGGGCACTGAGCCATCACCATTGATGGCTGAGCAGTGCTCGCGGAATCCGCACAAAGAACGAATATGTTCTTTATTTGCGCAGAACAATTTAAACGGTGGAATTGTCTGGTGCTGAAATTCTGCAGTGTGAACAGGTCTCACAGAGACACATTCACGCTAATGTTAATTTCACACCGCGGAACTGTGCTGGGTTGATAATTGACACAGCACACTACTATAGATGACTTGTGGATCTATACACATGCAATGGGTTTACAGCAGCAGGATCACAGTAAGAATCACAGCATTTGTTGTTGCTGCTAATAAGAGTAGATAATATAGTATAAACTAGTATTTACACAAGGACAGCTGCCTTGTGCTTTATGTGTGGTGAAAGATCAAAGGGAAGCCTTGATTTACCTTTAAAACACATTGTAGATCATCTTTTGCAGGTAGACTCTCTGATCTTGAAGGCCCATAGCCCAGTATTTCGCAGTCTCTTTCTCCTGCACATAGCACAAGCAATATCCAATATCTTTTTTTTATTAAAACAAAGCTATTTTTGTATATTTGTATAACAGTGAAAGCTAAATACAATACAAGAAGTCATAATACAGTACAGACACTTATTGGCCAAAACTTTAAAGCCGTTTTTCTGAAGTTATTTTTGGTTAATAAAGGGATTTATAAATATGTTAGGAGGGATCACATTTTCTATCAAATAGAGGGAAGTTGTTTTAACCCCTTAAGAACCAAGCCCATTTTCACCTTAAGGACCAGAGCGTTTTTTGCACATCTGACCACTGTCACTTTAAACATTAATAACTCTGGGATGCTTTTACTTTTCCTTCTGATTCCGAGATAGTCTTTTCGTGACATATTGTAGTTTATGGTAGTGTAAAATTTTTGTCGATACTTGCGTCATTTCTTGGAGAAAAATTCAAAAATATTATGAAAAAATTGAAAATGTAGCATTTTTCTAAATTTGAAGCTCTCTGCTTGTAAGGAAAATAGACATTCCAAATTAATTATATATTGATTCAGATAAACAATATGTCTACTTTATCTTGACATCATAAAGTTGACATGTTTTTACTTTTGGAAGACATCAAAGGGCTTCAAAGTCCAGCAGCAATGTTCAAATTTTTCATGACATTTTCAAAATCTGAATTTTTCAGGGACCAGTTCAGTTTTGACAAGGATTTGAAGGGCCTTCACATTAGAAATGCCCCATAAATTACCCCATTATAGAAATTGAACCACTCAAAGTATTCAAAATTACATTCAGAAAGTTTTTTTAACCCTTAAGTTGTGTCACAGGAATAGCAGCAAAGTGAAGGAGAAAATTCAAAATCTTCATTTTTTACACTCACATGTTCTTGTAGACCCAGTTTTTTAATTTTTACAAGGGGTAATAGGAGAAAAAGCCCCACAAAATTTTTAACCCAATTTCTCTCCAGTAAGGAAATACCTCGTATGTGTATCTGAAGTGTTCAGTGGGCGCAGTAGAGGGCTCAGAAGGGAAGGAGCGACAATGGGATTTTGCAGAGTGAATTTTCTGAAGTGGTTTTTGGTGGGCATGTCGCATTTAGGAAGCCCATATTGTGCCAGAATATCAAAAAATAAAAAATAAATAAACACAAGGCATACCATTTTGGAAACTAGACCCCTCAAGGCACGTAAAAAGGGTTCCAGTGAGCCTTAACACCCCACAGGTGTTTGACGACTTTTCGTTAAAGTCAGATGTGTAAATGAAAAATTTGTTTTTTTCACAAAAGTGCAGTTTTTTCCCCCCAAATTTGAAATTTTTACAAAGGGTAATGAGGGAAAATGCCCTTCAAAAATTGTAATCCTATCTATTCTGAGTATGGAAATACCCCATGTTAGGACGTAAAATGCTCTGCGGGCGAACTACAATGCTCAAAGAAAAGGAGTCACATTTGGCTTTTGCAAAGCAAATTTTGCTGAAATAGTTTTTGGTGGGCATTTAGGAAGCCCCTATGGTTACAGAATAGCAAAAAAATAAAATAAAAAACCATGGCCTACTATTTTGGAAACTGCAACCCTTAAGGAATGTAACAAGGGGCGCAGTGAAACTTAATACCCCACAGGTGTTTGACGACTTTTTGTTAGATTCGGATGTGTAAATGAAAAAAAAATAACATTTTTCATTAGAAAATGTTTTTCCCCAAATTTTACATTTTTACAAGGGGTAATAGGAGAAAATGACCCCCAAAATTTGTAACCCCATTCTTCTGAGTATGGAAATATCCCATGTGTGGATGTCAAGTGCTCTGCTGGCGCACTACAATGCTCAGAAGAGGAGGAGCCCCATTGAGGTTTTGGAGAGAGAATTCGTCAGGGGCCATGTGCATTTACAAAGCCCCCCATGGTGCCAAACCAGTGGACACCCCCAACATATGACCCCTCACAGAATTTAATAAGGGGTGCAGTGAGCATTTTTAAAAGCATTAAAAAAATTTAATTTTTCATTATCACGGACCACTGTTCCAAAAATCTGTCAGACACCTGTGGGGCGTAAATGCTGACTGCATCCCTTATTACATTACGTGAGGGGTGTAGTTTCCAAAATGGGGTCACATGTGGGGGGTCCATTGTTCTGGCACAATGGGGGCTTTAATTCAATTTAATTCACGTGGCCTTCAATTCAGTTTTGGCAAATTTTCTCTCCAAAAACCCAATGGCGCTCCTCTTCTGAGCATTGTAGTTAACCCGCAGAGCACTTTACATCCACATATGGGGCATGTTCTTACTCAGAAGAAATGGGGATTCAAGTTTTTGGGGGCATTTTCCTATTTTTCCTAGGGAAAATGAAAAATTTAGAGTAACACCAGCATTTTAGTGAAATTTTATTTTTATTTTTTTAATTTTCCCATCCAACTTTAATGAAAATTCGTCAAACACCTGTGTGGTGTTATGGCTCACTATACCCCTTGCTACCTTGCGCGAGGGGTGTATTTTAAAAAAGGGGGTCACATGCTAGAACCACTGTAAAATCAGCCACCCCTGTGCAAATCACCAATTTAGGCCTCAAATGTACATGGTGCGCTCTCACTCCTGAGCCTTGTTGTGCGCCCGCAGAGCATTTTATGCCCATATATGGGGTATTTCCAACTCTTGTGAAAATAAAAAGTATGGGGCAACACCAGCATGTTAGTGTACTTTTTTTTTTTACACTAACAGGCTTGTGTAGACCCCAACTTTTCCTTTTCATAAGGTGTAAAAGGAGAAAAAGCCCCCAAACTTTGTAGTGCAATTGTTCCCGAGTATGGAAATACCCCATATGTGGCCCCAAACTTTTTCCTTGAAATACGACAGGACTCCGAAGTGAGAGAGCGCCATATGCATTTGAGGACTAAATTAGGGATTGCATAGGGGTTGACATAGGGGTATTCTACGCCAGTGATTCCAAAACAGGGTGCCTCCAGCTGTTGCTAAACTCCCAGCATGCCTGGACAGTCCGTGGCTGTCCAAAAATGATGGGAGTTGTTGTTTCGCAACAGCTGGAGGCTCCGTTTTGGAAACACTGCCGTATGATATGTTTTCATTTTTATTGGGGGACAGTGTAAGGGGGTGTATAAGTAGTGTTTTTCTCTTTATTATGTGTTAGTGTAGTGTTTTTAGTGTACATTCACATGAGCGGGGGTTTACAGTGAGTTTCCCTCTAGAAGTTTGCGCTGCGGCGGAAAATTTGCTGCAGCTCAAACTTGAAGCAGGAAACTTACTGTAAACACACCCGTGTGTATGTAACTTCACATGGGGGGGGGGGCAAACCTCCAGCTGTTGTAAAACTACAACTCCAAACATGCACTGACAGACCGTGCATGCTGGGAGTTGTACTTTTGCAACAGCTGGAGGCGCACTGGTTGGAAAACCTTCTGTTAGGTTCTGTTACCTAACTCAGTATTTTCCAATCAGTGTGCCTCCAGCTGTTGCAAAACTACAACTCCCAGCATGTACTGATTGTCAAAGGGCATGCTGGGAGATGTAGTTATGCAACAGCTGGAGGTATGCAACTACAACTCCCCGCATGTTGAGACAGCTGTTTGCTGTTTGGGCATGCTGGGAGTTGTAGTTTTGCAGGATCTGAAGGGCCACAGTTTAAAGACCACTGAACAGTGATCTCCAAACTGTGGCCCTCCAGATGTTGCAAAACTACAAATCCCAGCATGCCCAGACAGCAAACTGCTGTGTGGGCATACTGGGAGTTGTAGTTTTGCAAGATCTGGAGGACTACAGTTTAGAGACCACTGTATAATGGTCTCAAACTGTAGCCCTCCAGATGTTTCTAGGCAAGTCACCGGCTTCCATAGTCTGCACCAGGGAGCCAGCTGCGTGTCATCGCCGCCCGCTGCCCGCTCATCGACGGTTCCCCTGCTCTGCCTGGACAACAGTGGGTGGGCAGAGCAGGGGAACCGTGCCTTAACCCCGCCCCCAATCTGCTATTGGTCGGCCGCTTCTGACCGACCAATAGCAGGGATAGGAGTGGTGTCAACCCTCCCACCTAACTCCTATCCCTTCAGGGGGACTGGGGGTGTCTTGGACACCCCCAATCCCTCTTATTTTCTGGGTCACCGGAGACCCGTATGACCCGGAATCACCGCAAATCGCCGGTGTGAATTCACTGGCGATTTGCGGCAATCGCCAACATGGGGGGGGGTCAGGACCCCCCTGGGCATTGGCATGGAATGCCTGCTGATAGATATCAGCAGTCCTCCCAGTCCGGTCCCCACCGAAATGGGGACCGAAATTCCCATGGGCGTACAGGTATCTTTTTACTTTTTTGCTTACTCTTTTCCTTACTCCTACGTGGGCCTAAGCAATGTTTGCGCCTTTTGTGGGTACGCATAAAGTAGCAAAAAAAGCCTTACATTAAGCCTCACCTAAGCAACTTGCAGTTTTTAAGTTATGAAGCGCATATGTCGCATGCAGGAATAAAAAAGTTGCGAACGCCCCTTCAAAATGTTGGCCAGACCTGGCTTACAAAGCTGCCTTTGGAGGGCATTTTTTAAAAGTCTCACAAAAAGTCAAAAGAGAAGAAAGGAAGAAACATATAAAATGGTGTTCTGAAGTGATTAATTGTTTTTGCTTATGGGCGCCAAATTTAGCAACCCTCCTTGATATTATGATAAATATTTTGCACATTAGCAAAACCAAAGCAAACAAAAAAAATGACTTCAAAACTCACTTCTAAAGACAACAATGATAAATGCCACCCAAGTAGAGCATGGCAATATCATGCATGCAAATGTTGCTCTTAGGTTGCATGTATACTATGTTTTGGGCATACGACTGCTGGATCCGGCCTGGAAATGTAAAAAACGGCCACTGCTGTATCCCCGCCGGGCCCGCTCCGCATCCCAATCATTTAAATGAGCCGACCTGAGTCAGATTGTGACTCCGGTCGGCTCATCTTTGCACCGTATCCGGTTTTGTTGCTGGACTGAAACCCGTGGTATGCCACGGGTTTTCAGTCTGGCAATAAAACTGATATGATGCAAAAATGAGCCGACCGGTGTCACAATCTGACTCAGGTCGGCTCATTTAAAAGAATGGGATGCAGAGTGGGTCCAGCAGGGATACAGCAGCTACCGGTTTTTCAATTTCCCTGCCGGCAGCCGTATGCCCAAAACATAGTGTGAATGCAACCTAAGAGCAGCATTTGCATGCATGATATTGCCATGTTCTTATTTGGGGATCCTGTAGCCGTATGCCCAAATTGAAGTGTGAACCCAGCCTAATACAGATTGAAATTCAGGACACCAGTTCTGAAACCCAACACCAAACCACAAAAAAACAAAAAATGCCATGTGCCTCCATGCAAATTCAGTACTACACACAGGTACCTATGGCCTATGGCCTATATGGTAATTATTTTTTATTTCAAATAAAAGATGTAGTTGAGAATATTTAGTAATTTACCACAGATCACCCCATTTTTTGTGACTTTACATAGGACTGCAGGTAAGTATGCTTTACTACAATTAAATGCAGGATGCAAACTCATGGACTTAGATGAACTTGTCATAAGAAAGAAAAATCATATAGAGCATGACTTCAGAAGGCCACCATATAATGATATCACCCAGGAGCCTATTTTCTTCAATTTCAGTATTTTATTTGTGCTCTAGATAGAAATACTCCATCAACTTCTGCGCTTGGCATCTGATTTGCGCCTGCATGTCGATTTGCATGGTTGCACCTGCTCTTATCCACTCTCTTGAGGAACGGTAACCATTGTGGAATAGTGGGGAAGGGATGTTAGTTCTACTACACTACACCTGTCAGTCTTGCAAGAATAATATATCTCCCATAACAGTACTAAGATATATAAAATGTCATTTTTTTTTTCAGACATCATTGCCGCTCAATGAGAAATGGACTACAAGATTTTCCATTGTAAGGAGAGCGTTCTTGTTCAGTCGGCATAATACGAAAATCAATGTAACTCTTGAAACTCTGCAAACTTGAAAGGGGTCTCTACTATACATCTATGACAAATCCTAAGAGTAAATACTATATTAAGGAAAAGTGACATAATGAAGAGTGTCATCACTAGTGATGAGCGGCATATGCCATATTCGAATTCGTGATATTTTGCGAATATGAGGACGAATATTCGTGATGTTTTTTTTCCATTGCGAAATTTCGCCATTTCGAAATTTTGTTATTGCGAAATTTCGCTCGTCTGCGCATGCACGCTATGACATCATGCGAGAACGGAGATCATTTCCTGGATCTTTGCCAGTTGCTTTTCGCATCACGATTTTCTGCTGCCCTGCGAAGCGAAGATGGTGGGGAGTAACTTTTCACCAAGTGAGGAAAAACTGCTGATTTGTATAAGTAATTTCACCACTGTTATTTAATTATATTTAACTGCATTTTAGACTAGTTTAAAAGTTATGATATAAGATCAGATAGCAGTGTTTCCCAAACAGTGTGTCTCCAGCTGTTGCAAAACTTCAACTCCCAGCATGCACTGACAGACCATGCCTGCTGGGAGTTGTAGTTTTGCAACAGCTGTAGGCAGCTCAAACTCTCAGCGGGAAACTACTGTGAACCCCGCCCGTGTGACTGTACCCTAAAAACACTACGTTACACTACACTAACACAAAATAAAAAGTAAAAAACACTACATATACACATACCCTTACACAGCCCCCCTCCCCTCCCCAATAAAAATGAAAAATGTCTGGTACGGCACTGTTTCCTAAATGGAGCCTCCAGCTGTTGCAAAACAACTCCCCAGTATTACCGGACAGCCATTGACTGTCCAGGCATGCTGGGAGTTTAGCAACAGCTGGAGGCACCCTGTTTGGGAATCCCTAGCGTACAATACCCCTATGTCCACCCCTATGCAATTCCCTAATTTAGTCCTCAAATGCGCATGGCACTCTCACTTTGGAGCACTGTGTTATCTGTGGTATTACATAGGACTGCAGGTCACATCTACTACATTATCTGTACTCAGAGAGTTATCACGGTGTTATCTGTAGTGTTACATAGGACTGCAGGTCACATCTACTACATTATCTGTACTCAGAGAGTTATCACTGTGTTATCTGTGGTGTTACATAGGACTGCAGGTAATATCAACTACATTATCTGTACTCAGAGAGTTATCACTGTGTTATCTGTGGTGTTACATAGGACTGCAGGTCACATCTATACATTATATGTACTCAGAGAGTTATCACTGTGTTATCTGTGGTGTTACATAGGACTGCAGGTCACATCTATACATTATCTGTACTCAGAAGAGAGTTATCACTGTGTTATCTGTGGTGTTACATAGGACTGCAGGTCACATCTATACATTATCTGTACTCAGAAGAGAGTTAGCACTGTGTTATCTGTGGTGTTACATAGGACTGCAGGTAACATCAACTACATTATCTGTACTCAGAGAGTTATCACTGTGTTATCTGTGGTGTTACATAGGACTGCAGGTCACATCTACTACATTATCTGAATTCAGAGAGTTATCACTGTGTTATCTGTGGTGTTACATAGGACTGCAGGTCACATCCACTACATTATCTGTACTCAGAGAGTTATCACTGTGTTATCTGTGGTGTTACATAGGACTGCAGGTCACATCTACTACATTATCTGTACTCAGAGAGTTATCACTGTGTTATCAGTTGTGCTTCTTCTGTTTTTAAATAAACAATTGGGTTCTCTTCTGCTTTAAAAAAAGCAATTGGTTGTCACAGGATACAAAGCACAAAAGGACGCAAGCAAAAGCACAGAAACACTCTCCTCTCTAAACCACCATGTGAATCTGCAAAGGAGTGCTGGTGGGGAGTGATGTTATATACTGGTCATGCCAGCAAGTTTCTATTGGTTGCTAGGGATGTTGCTAAGCTCTGACAACTGTGCTTGCAGAACTCTCATTGGCTCACAGGCATAAGTAGGGCGGAATTTCCACGAATATTCGCATGCATAAACCTTTCGCCTCACAGTCTCATCCCTGGGTCTTTAATGATACAAGCATTGCATTTATCAGGCGAAGGAGATCCCTACAATGTGCTCAGTTTTTAAAACAGTTTGAAAAAAAGACGAATATTCGTAATAGCGAATTTTTTGTGCGAAATTCGTAATATTTGCTGTGAATATTCGAAATGCGAATATTCGTGAGCAACACTAGTCATCACTCAAGTATCACACTACACCGGTAAAGAGTTTTATGAGAAAGAAATATCTTTCCACAGCACCAAAGTGTGGCAAAAAATAGATTTATTCCATAAAGGGTGTAATTACAAACAGCACTATGAAAACAGGAAAAAAACGAGGAGCGGACACACCTGTCACTTCTAACCCAAATTGCAGATACACATTGTCGGTGCACTTACTTCACCGAGGGGAGCTAGGTCCGTATTGCTCCCCTCGTGCCGGTTCACTTGTAAGTCCACCTGGACAGCAAAGACAGTCGGTATTTCTTCTGTACTTCTCTTCGACTCTGAAGGCTCATATAGACTGCAAACACTTCTTAAAGGTACAGCATTTATTTTAACAATAAAAAAAACTATAAAACTGGATACATCCAACGCGTTGCGGAGTTGCCTCCTTCCTCAGGGAATGACTGGTGGTAATCCTATCCTGCTTTTTATATCCCGCCCTACTCCCTTCCCCCGGAACTAATTACAAAGAGCAAATTCCACACTTCTTATACTTAAAATTCTAAAATATATAATAAAAAAAAAATAACACAATAAATCATACACGCTCCAACATCTCATTAAAACCTTTTGGAGATAATGTATGTAGTGTGTTTGTCTTTGGAAGTGAACTGCAGCCGCTCCCCAGTGTATTTTTTTCCCAATTGATTTCATTACAAACAGCAGCAATGTTTCAGTCAGCTCTACCTGACCTTTCTGAAGCTGTATACAATCAGTGCAAACAACACACACATGTATATATATATATATATATATATATATATATATATATATATATATATAAGGGTATCAATTAAATAATACCATAAAGTGCAAAATAGTCATTAATCAATAAAGTGCATAATATACAGTACAAAAAAAAATCCACATAGCATTGCAACAAAGTGAAAATACATACAAAGTTAAAGGGGTTTTCAAGGGAAAAACTTTTTTTTTTATATCAACTGGCTACAGAAAGTTAAACAGATTTGTAAATTACATCTATTAAAAAAATCTTAATTCTTCCAATAATTATCAGCTGCTGAAGTTGAGTTGTTCTTTTCTGTCTGGCAACAGTGCTCTCTGCTGACATCTCTGCTTGTCTCGTGAACTGCACAGAGTAGAAGAGGTTTGCTATGGTGATTTGCTTCTACTCTAGATAGTTCCCGAGACAGGTGTTATCAGAGGGCACTTAGACAGAAAAGATCGAGTCAACTTCAGCAGCTCATAAGTACTGAAAGGATTAAGATTTAACTTTCTGGAGTGAGTTGATATATAAAAAAAAAAAGTTTTTTCCTGAATAACCCCTTTAATATACATCAAATGCAACAAAATCCACATACAATACAAGTATACCTATAAGATAAATGCATACTTGCATTTAATTACATCCATGTATCACATGTGTAAATATTAAAAAGGGGTTAAAAAGGTGGGGGGAGCCCACACTCACTGGATATCGTGTACAGAATCGCCATTACAATATTAAGCGTGCACGTCTAGTCCAGAGGGCAGTGTGTAGGAGCAAAGGAGCATGACCAATAAAATTACGGCATTCCGGTAACCATAGTGACGCACATCACCAACTGGCGCATGCGCACATCCCAATGAGTCACCATTCACCATCTTAGGTATGGGATTAGTAAAACAGCGCATCAACAGTGGTAGAATCAAGTCTGTCATGTGCATAATCTCACGGATTTAATAACTAATATGAGGAATAATGCACTTAGCCAAAAGTAATACCCTCTCGGTCCAATAACCATCCAAATTCAACCATACCAGTACAACAAGGGACCCCCTGAAACAAAAAAGGCAAAATACGAAAATGAAAAAAAAACTGAATAAAAAAATATTATAAAACTATGAAAATAAAAGTAAGAAAAATAAAAAATAATAAAAATAATAATAATAATACAAAGTAAAAAATGAAGAGATATCCCCATATAAGCCACGCCCCTACTCACTCCCACACAAATGTCATGAACAAAAATGTACAAAAATCATAATATGTATTCACAATAATTCTAATAAAGTCATCAGATGAGTGTTTCTCATTTTCCACCTAAAAACAAAAAATATATTTTTGGTGGTAACACTAAAAGTATAACAATACCAAGCACAAATAAATCCAGTTCAAGTTAATAAGTGAGGATTCTTTTCTGTGTGTCCCATAGCAGCAACATGACTGGACATTCCTTTTTACAAATTGTGTACCCAGGGCTGCCATCAGAAATTTCGGGGCCCCTCACACAGCTCAATGCCTGTACACCCCCTCTTATCCTCCCACCCCCCATAACCCCCTGCCAAACCTCTCCTCATTATTGCTATAACTCCCCCCCCCCTGCACCTCTCCTCATCACTACTATAACCAGGGGGGGTTATAGGGGGAGATGAGGAGAGGTGAGGGGGACATCTCTCGTCATCACCCCCATAACCCCCTGCACCTCTCATCACCCCCATAACCCCCTGCACCTCTCATCACCCCCATAACCCCCTGCACCTCTCATCACCCCCATAACCCCCTGCCCCTCTCATCACCCCCATAACCCCCTGCACCTCTCATCACCCCCATAACCCCCTGCACCTCTCATCACCCCCATAACCCCCCTGCACCTCTCATCACCACCACCCCACGGCACCTCTCATCACCCCCATAACACCCCCTGCACCTCTTATCACCCCCATAACACCCCCCTGCACCTCTTATCACCTACATAAGACCCCCCCCTGCACCTCTTATCACCCCCTGCACTTCTTATCACCCCCTGCACTTCTTATCACCCCCCCTGCACCTCTCATCACCCCCATAAGACCCCCCCTGAACCTCTTATCACCCCCATAACACCCCCCCCCCCTCCCTGCACCTCTCATTACCCCAACCCCCCCCCCCCCCCCCACACACACACACACCCCTCTCATCACCATTGTAGTCCCCTAACACCCCCCCTCCCCCCGGGCCCCCCGTGCCAGTTTACTTACCCTGCTTGGGATCGTTGCAGCGGCGTGAGGCCTGTCACTGCACGGGGAGGATGCTCTAGAGGCCGCGTGGGGAGGTAAGCAGGGACAGGTAAGGTGATTGAAGTAGACGTGTGTGCCTGCGCAGGGCACAAGACGTCTCTACTCCCATCAGCCCCTGACCTGTCCGGCCCTGCTACAATTCTTAAGGGGCCCGTGCCCCCCCCCCAATAAACGTAATTTTATTGAAATGTGCGGGCCCCCCGGACTATGAGGCCCCTGTCACTCACTGATAGGCCAATTAATTAAAAAATAAAAAAAGTCCTGGGACGTCCGGGCCTCCCTGAAGCTCCGGGCCCCATACAGGTGTATGGGTTGTACCCCCCTGATGGCGGCCCTGTGTGTACCTGTGTTGATTTATATGTGTCTTCAGATCCCATGTGGTCTCCCCAACATAAAGGAGACCACTAAACCTTCCAAAATTAGCTAAATTACAGTTTTCTTTTTTATTTCCCCACACAAATAGTATTTTTTTGGTTGTGCCATACATTTTATGGTAAAGTGAGTGATGGCATTACAACGGACAACTTTTTGCGCAAAAAACAAGCCCTCATTCTAGTCTGTGGATCAAAATATAAAAGAGTTATGATGTTTTGAAGGCGAGGAGGGAAAAATGAAAACGTAAAAAAAAAATTGTCTGAGTCCTTAAAGGGATACTCTGGTGAAAACGCTTTTTCTTTTAAATCAACTGGCTCCGGAAAGTTAAACAGATTTTTACATTATTTCTATTAAAAAATCTTAATCCTTCCTGTACTTATTAGCTGCTGAATACTACAGATGAACTTCTTTTCTTTTTGGAATGCTGTCTGATGACATCACGAGCACAGTGCTCTGTGCTGACGTTATTATAATAATAATAAGTCTTTATTTATTTTTTGTTGTCCTTAGTGGGATTTGAACCCAAGGCCCCACCTTTGCAAGGCAGCAGTGCTAACCACTGAGCCACCATGCTGCCCTTAGCATACATCTGCTATGCACGGTTGCTAAAATGGACAGAGATGTCAGCAGAGAGCACTGTGGTCGTGATGCCATCAGTGTTCCAAAAAGAAAGGAATTTCCTCTGTAGTATTCAGCAGCTTATAAGTACTGGAATGATTAAGATTTTTTAGTAGAAGTAATTTACAAATATGTTTAACTTTCTGGCACCAGTTGATTTAAAAGAAAAAAGGTTTTCACCGGAGTACCTCTTTAAGGCCCAAATGGGCTGAGTCCTTAAGGGGTTAAGTTGGAGAACTTGCACAATCGGTGGCTGACTTTTTTGCCCCACCGTGTGTGTGTGTGTGTATATATATATATATATATATATATATATATATATATATATATATATTTATGTTGTAGTATTATTAATCTTTCGAGATGAATGAATATTTTTATTGTTACTATTTACTATTTTAGGTGAACTATGTGTAATACATCTATGCATGAAGGTTTGTGTATTTTTTGTAGAGGCATCAGTATAATATACAGCAAATTCATTTTTAAGGACTCACACAGTGTTTGTTTAACTAGCCATTTATATAATCTAAGATATCATTTGTTTTTACTTAAAAAAAAAAGACCGGGCTGACAGCTTTTGAACACGAAATACATAATACATAAGTGATTTAATGCAGCAAGTACAATAGATGAGTCTGACAAACCTTTCTACAAAGCTCTTGTTTATTTATTTGCGCTTTAAATCTATGACAGGTCCAGGACATTGTGTTTCTCACACATTGTGACTGGTATATTTATTAAGTCTTCAATTATAGTTGAAACCCGATTTATTTTACATACATTATTAATGGCAGGTTTAGCCATAACTTTGTTTTAAATCTTCTGATTTGCTTGAAGGCTCATATATTGCAGGAGGTCAGTCGCTTCCAAAGACTTTCTGCTTCTAGAATGAATTTATTCTTTCTTCAAACAATCACTTTTGGAATCAACAATTGGTCATCTCCCTGTTATCTTAAAGAAGAAGCTAAAATTAGAAAAAAGTTGAAACTAAAATAGTGTTCACCAATGCCGAGCCATAGTTTTATGGAAACCAATGCTAGAACTGTTTTAATGGTTTTTGATGAGACCAAAGATAAGGTAATGTGGAGCTCACAATAGAAAACATGAGGTTAACTGAAATGCTCTCACCCTCAAAGAGAGACAAATCTAGGAATATCTAGAAATAATTATGTAATCAGTCCTCGGTGTGTAGCTCAATCCAAAACTAAATATATGACGGGTAGATGGATCATATCATGAAACTAGCTAAACAAATGGAACAACAACCTACAGGTGTGGAAGACCACACAATAAAATTGTGAATATACCCCAATTAGAAGTAACTTATGACAAGTATGATCATGTATAAAAGTGATTTTATTGAAATATATACAGTGGTCCCTCAACATACGATGGTAATTCGTTCCAAACGACCCATCGTTTGTCGAATCCATCGTATGTTGAGGGATCCGTGCAATGTAAAGTATAGGAAGTTATACTTACCTGTCCCCGCCGCTCCGCACCAGGTCCTCACCGCTCCCGCTGCTGTTCCAGGGGCTCCCGATGCTGTCCCGCTGCTCCGGTGTCTTCTTCGCAATCCTCCGGTGTCTTGCGCATCTTCTGCAGGGTCCGGGCCTCGCTTTCTGGTGACGTTATTACGCTGCTGTGCCGGCGCAGCGTGCGTAGTGACGTAATAACGACGCCGGAAAGCAAGGCCCGGACCCTGGAGAAGATGCGCAAGACACCGGAGGATCGCGAAGTGGACCCGGAGCATCGGGAATAGGTAAGTGAACCTGCTGGGGCACATTACACTGCTATCCGACAGCAGCTTAAGCATTTTGCGCTGTCGGATAGCAGTTAATGCGATGGCCCCGAAATATAAAAGCATCGTATGTCGACGCTGACATCGACAAGCGATGGCCTCTGAGAGGCCATCGTATGTCGATTTTATCATATGTCGGGGCCATCGTAGGTCTGGGGGTTACTGTAGTTTAAAAAATACATATATGTATATCTGAAATCACAGAATCAATTCATGAAGGGTAGTATAAAAATAAAGGATATATATACATAAAAGAATAAAATATAGGGTGGATACTGGGGTGAGAAAGCCTGTATGCCAATAGAATGGGTGAAGAGATAAAAAAAAGTTACTTGGGAAGTCACAGTGCTGATAGTGAGCTGTAATTAATGGCTATAAATAAATTAATGATTATAAATAAATTAATATCTATAGGGGTTGCATGCACAAGGTAAGGGAAAAAGGGGGGAAAAGGGCATCGTGCAGGATATGCGCAACAAATTGTGCAAAACTTGTGGAATTAAATACCACGCAATGGCCAGTGAGGACAAACAAATATGTGTGATAAAATTATTAGTTAATAACCAAAGCAGAAAAAAACAAATAAAGCACAGCACTCAAGTGAGTTAAAACAAGTGCAACAATTACCGTGCAGGTGAAGTGGGCAAGGACATGAACATGCAACCCAAAAAGAGAGAATGCTGCCTGGGTCACCCAGTATGGTGCTAACAATGAGCAATAACAACCAACAGGCAGATAGCAGCAATAATATGGATAGCAGCAGATAAATAGCAGCAAATTTGAGTAGTGACTAGCAGCAAAGAATGATATACAAAGAAAGACCGTTTGGTATAGGCTGGCACAGGACTCACCCCAGTCCACTTATGCAGCTCCGACGCGTTTCGCCAGAAGCGGCTTTGTCAAGGAGTGAGGTGGACTGGGATAGCCTCGCTATAAGTAGTATATGTGTGCCAATAGGGAGTGAGGAACACACCTGTTAGGAGACGCTAGGTCATGTAGACCGGAAGTTGCGTCAGGTCACGTGAGCGGGTCAGCTCATGTAAATGAAACCGGGATCTCGCGAGAGGAGGGCCTTATAAGCCGTCCTCGCCTAGAGTACACTACTGCGCATGTGTGCTGGCTCAACTTCCATACAGGGAGCCGGAAACACGCAAGAGTGGAGCTTTTGGCGCAGGCCACACCAACATGGCCGTGTGCCGTGGTATTGCGCATGTGCGCCGGATCCGGTCACTAGAGGCAAAAATGCCTGTGGCCTCACTAAAATGGCTGAGTGCCGACAGTGAAATGAGGAAATAAAATGAAGTGATGGGGAATAATTAATAAATAATAATTGATGGGGGGAATGGTAGGATCTAGATTGGATCGATCATATGGGATATATGTAATAAAGGAAATGTGTGAGGATGTGTGTGCGTGGGAATGAAGAACATTGAGCGAAATAGTGGAAGGGCAGGCAGAAAGTGAAGGAGGGGAGAAGAAGGGGAGGTATGGATAGGAAATATATAATGTGAAGAACCTGGTGTGCAGATGTGTGATGGGGATTTGTAACTATGCTATTCCCCTTTTTATTGTTTGTAATTTTCTCCTTTTTTTCATCCAATTGTCTCCTATCTATGTAGGGTCTACAATACATCTTGCTCCTCATCTCATCAACATGGCGGAAGACCCCTTTCCCCTCCCCCTCTTCCTGTTCCCCCCCCCCCCCTTTTTTTCCCTATGTTCCCCATCCCTATGTACCACTCTACATATTTTTAATGTATTGATTGCTATTGTTGTTAATAGTGTTGTCTAATTAATTATCTGTTCATGTATGCATGTTCACACATTATTGATTTGCTGCTCCTGTAATTTTTTTTTAAATTATGTCTAAAGCTATGTTGGGGGCCCCCCACCTTATCATGCATGTTTATTTATTTATAACCTATATGTTATTCATAACTACTAATATTTGGTTATTATATTATTATTTCTTGATGCATAGTCTCACTTATCACGCCCCTCTTTATTGATTCTACACCCCCTCACTTGATAATATCAATGTATTAATTGTCTCCTATATCTTTCACATTTCATTTATCTAATTTATCACTCCCACCCACTCACCCTCTCAGCATCATACCCCATCACACATCCGCACACCAGGTTCTTCACATTATATATTTCCTATCCATACCTCCCCTTCTTCTCCCCTCCTTCACTTTCTGCCTGCCCTTCCACTATTTCGCTCAATGTTCTTCATTCCCACGCACACACATCCTCACACATTTCCTTTATTACATATATCCCATATGATCGATCCAATCTAGATCCTACCATTCCCCCCATCAATTATTATTTATTAATTATTCCCCATCACTTCATTTTATTTCTTCATTTCACTGTCGGCACTCAGCCATTTTAGTGAGGCCACAGGCATTTTTGCCTCTAGTGACCGGATCCGGCGCACATGCGCACTACCACGGCACACGGTCATGTTGGTGTGGCCTGCGCCAATAGCTCCACTCTTGTGTGTTTCCGGCTCCCTGTATGGGAGTTGAGCCGGCACACATGTGCAGTAGTGTACTCTAGACGAGGACGGCTTATACGGCCCTCCTCTCGCGAGATCCCGGTTTCATTTACATGAGCTGACCCGCTCATGTGACCTGACGCAACTTCCGGTCTACATGACCTAGTGTCTCCTAACAGGTGTGTTACTCACTCCCTATTGGCACACATATACTACTTATAGCGAGGCTATCCCAGTCCACCTCACTCCTTGACAAAGCCGCTTCTGGCGAAACGCGTCGGAGCTGCATAGGTGGACTGGGGTGAGTCCTGTGCCAGCCTATACCAAACGGTCTTTCTTTGTATATCATTCTTTACTGCTAGTCACTACTCAAATTTGCTGCTATTTATCTGCTGCTATCCATATTATTGCTGCTATCTGCCTGTTGGTTGTTATTGCTCATTGTTAGCACCATACTGGGTGACCCAGGCAGCATTCTCTCTTTTTGGGTTGCATGTTCATGTCCTTGCCCACTTCACCTGCACGGTAATTGTTGCACTTGTTTTAACTCACTTGAGTGCTGTGCTTTATTTGTTTTTTTCTGCTTTGGTTATTAACTAATAATTTTATCACACATATTTGTTTGTCCTCACTGGCCATTGCGTGGTATTTAATTCCACAAGTTTTGCACAATTTGTTGCGCATATCCTGCACGATGCCCTTTTCCCCCCTTTTTCCCTTACCTTGTGAATGCAACCCCTATAGATATTAATTTATTTATAATCATTAATTTATTTATAACCATTAATTACAGCTCACTATCAGCACTGTGACTTCCCAAGTAACTTTTTTATCTCTTCACCCATTCTATTGGCATACAGGCTTTCTCACCCCAGTATCCACCCTATATTTTATTCTTTTATGTATATATATCCTTTATTTTTATACTACCCTTCATGAATTGATTCTGTGATTTCAGATATACATATATGTATTTTTTAAACTATATATTTCAATAAAATCACTTTTATACATGATCATACTTGTCATAAGTTACTTCTAACTGGGGTATATTCACAATTTTATTGTGTGGTCTTCCACACCTGTAGGTTGTTGTTTTAGTGGCTCTTTTAGAGAATAATAAACCCCCTACCCTATCTATATTATATTATTCTATTTGAGCCCTTGAGGAAAGTCTTTTTCAGTTACATAGCTATATAAATGGAGTAAAAATACAATGTTTACAAAAATAATGGGAACACTAAAATAACACATCCTAGATCTGAATGAATGAACTTATCGTATTAAATACTTTCTTCTTAACATAGTTGAATGTGCTGACAACAAAATCACACAAAAATTATCAACCCATGGGTGTCTGGATATGGAGTCACACTCAAAATCAAAGTGGAAAACCACACTCTGTGTTCTCTCCTGTCTGATAAAACTGTGATGTATTGTCCCTAAAACAAGTCAAAATGAGGCTCAGTAGTGTGTGTGGCCTCCATGTGCCCGTATGACCTCCATACAATGCCTGGGCATGCTCCTGATGAGGTGGCGAATGGTCTCCTGAAGGATGCCCTCCCAGACCTTTACTAAAGCATCCGCCAACTCCTGGACCGTCTGTGGTGCAACGTGGTGGATGGAGCAAGACATGATGTCCCAGATGTGCTCAATCGGATTCAGGTCTGGGGAATGGGCTGGCCAGTCCATAGCATCAATGCCTCGCTCTTGCAGGAACTGCTGAAACACTCCAGCCACATGAGGTCTAGCATTGTCTCGCATTAGGAGGAACCCACGGCCAACCACGCCAGCACATGGTCCCACAAGGGGTCTGAGGATCTAATCTTGGTACCTAATGGCAGTCAGGCTACCTCTGGCTAACACATGGAGAAAAGAAATGCCACCCCACACCATTACTTACCCACCGCCAAACCATGTACTGAAATATTTATTTATTGCATGTGGGCAGGCCATCTATGTCTGTATGGCTTACACATGGGTGGGCGCATGGGGAGCTCCATAATCCTCTATTGCCTGAGCGCCCCATAAATACTAAATAAAGGTAACAATATTAATTGAAACTATATTTGGAATAAGAAAAGGCCCTGACTCCTGAGTAAAAATTTTTTTATAATAATTTAAGAAAATATTTTGATTGGCTGTCTACTCGATGACTTAATTTTTAAAAATTTTACAGCAGTACATTAAATATGCCCCTCCCATTCATAACATTGTCAAGAAAAGGCGGAGCACTGATCACATTAAAATTATACCCCCTCCCCCCTCCCCCCCCCCCTGGAAAAATTTCTGCGGACGCCCATGCTGTCAATATCTCCCATACAGGGAAAACATTGTGGGGGGATTTATCAAAACCTGTGCAGAGGGGGCTCCCTGAGGAAGGAGCGAAAGCGTGCTCGGGGTCCAGGCGTACATCCAGCCATAGACATGGGTAAGTGATAACACATCCTTATTACCTAGCTGTAGTGACAGGAAGGGTAGCAGTTACCCCCATATGGGGATAGGATCATGTTACATGGTGCCTCCAATGATACCCAGTCATTGTGCTATATTTAATATATATAATTATCACTGTATATGGAGAGCTGCATACTTTTGGGTTACAATATTGCAGCTGGTTTTGTTCCTTGCATGTTTTATGTCTGTAATTCTGGCTTACATTTTCACTTTAATGAGATACCGATGTTTTTAAATGTTATTTAATAAAAGCAATTTTTTATAATTTACGTGGAGTCAACTTGGTTTATTGTGTAGTGTAAAGTGTTTGGTGATACCAAGTTGTTATTATATTAAATCAAAATGAGAGTCTAATTAGTTGCCGCACTGGCATATATGGGTGTAGAGGCAACAACAGGTATAGCTGGTTGGAGCCATATAGTGTAATATGTGAGGTATTGTAGGAAGGCAATCACTTAGTCATTTTCTCCTTTTTTCAGGAGCTCTTGTAAGCCAGAGATTGGGTCTTATTACACGGGTCGATTGAGTCTTATTTTCAGGTCTGGATTTTGATAGAATGAAAGGCAGGATTGGAAGTGGGGACATTCCGCTTTTTGGTCCACACCAGGTTTTTAGACAAGCCCAGATCAGCACAGGTGCTGCAGTTTGCTTTTCATTGGGCAACAAAAATAACTGATAGTCTGTCTGGGGAGGCTAAGGGAAACCTAGCCCTCTGATGGGACTTGTACTCATCAGAGCTGCAGCATCAAAAAACAACTTAGTGACTATTGCCAGTTGTGTAAGGTAACACATTTGGGGTTTGTTTTGTCTGGTGGCTGGTAGTAAGTACCTGTATAGTGAGGGAATGTTAAAGTGTTCAGTTATTGCTGGACAAGCAGGTTTATGTCTTGTTTTGTGCTAATGTGCACACGGTTGTGTCCTCTGTTAGAGCATAAAAAGAGCAGAAGTCCTGCATTAGACCTGAGCAACAGTCTCAGACATCTGTTTACTGCCATTTGCTAAACCCCAACATAGGATATATCAGCTGTCAAAGAATATGAGATCCACTCCAGCCATTTACCATTGTGTGCTTTGACATTTATACTCTACGTAATGGTTCCCTGATGAACCCGGCTCTATTAGACAGGAGAGTGGAGGGACTAGTACACAAGCAGAGTCTATTTTTTTTTTCCTACCATTTCTATCTATTTTCTTGATTTATCATTTTATCCCTCACTTATAGTTAAGGAGGTGGGTCCCTCAAAAGATGGGGCCAGAAGGGTGGAGGTCATAGAGACAGAGGGCACTCTACCCTAGCTCTCACTATGCATTGTACCCTCCTATAAGAGGTTTACTATACTTTGTATGTTCACATGTATTTTGAATTCTGTGACTTTTTATTGTCATCTTTTTTGGTCATTATTATTTAATTTTAGCAATCATATAATAAAGGTAATGTTTTAGATTCTAGCATACACTATTAATAAGAGGTCGTGATTACAACACATAAAAAAGAGGATTCAGTCTTCTTGTGATGTTTAGGAGCCAACAGGAAAATAGGCATCATTGGTCGCATCATTATCAAAATCTATTGGTTCCAATTTGACTAAAATCTACAGGATACTCCCTGAGAAACAGCTCCACACCTATCCACAGCTTTTATCTAGAATTTTAGCAAAGCTGCACATACCACGATGCATGATGTTGTGTTGCTGTATTGGAAGAAAGTTGACTTTTTTTCTGTAGACCCCCTTTAAAGAGGACAAGTGCTCAGATTCCAGCGATGTTTATATTTTCTTGCTGTTTCTTGCCCATATTCCTGACATATAAGGGTTTTACCATTTCATTGACTATCTGTGATTTTCACTAAATAGTCAGGTTAGGGAACTTTATATCAAAATAGGGTGTAAATGGCCGGCTAAGGGGGGGTGATTATGAGGTTGAGGGGGCATAACTAATGCTCAGAGGGTGTCATTATGATGTTGAGAGGATGTTTATAGTGCTCAGGGGAATGATTATGAAGCTCCTAATAACACCCCCGGGCATTCACATCCTATTTTTCAATAAAGTTCCTGCCCAACTGACTATTTAGTAAAAAGTATAAATAGTCAACCTAAAATTAAAATAGTCTTGCAATTCTTCTGTGATTTTTGCCCCACTATTTATTTTTAACAGCATACAAAATTACTCAGGTCTCGGATTTTCACAGGGTGCGTGTCGAGATGTGACATCGCTAGTCAGATGAAGACAGTTGAGCCTGCCTTCTTCAATGAGTGCAGCAACTGCTGAGTGGGAGAAAGATCATTTTGCAACAGCTGTAGGCACCCTGGTTAGAAAACACTGGTCTTTTGAATAGAATGCAACTCATTTGTGTTTTAATGGGTGGGGTGGCTGATGTGTGGGAGAGAGGAAAGTGACCTCAAACTTACAAGCATGGGATGTGTAGTTTGAGGATGAAATCCAACAGGAAATACCCAGTTCATAAAAAAAAAAAAATAGCCACAGTGTTATGGTAATCTCATAACATAGCCATTTAGCCCCAAGATAAGCACAGATCCTCCCTAAGCATGTCCATTACTGTCTGCCAGGTAAGAACTAAATCCCCTTATGGTGGATAACCCCTTTAAGGAAAAAAGTGTGTTTTATATCATAAAACCATGTCATAAAGGGGCCCTGGTGTATTGATCAGAATTTTGTATTATTGGAAATCTCTAAATCAATGTGCAGAGCAAAGTGCGAATTCATGGAACCGCACCAATATCATTTTCTGGTATTTCTATAAAACATGTCAGGAAATGAGCTTGGCTGGATATCCTCTCCAAGCATTGTTGCATAATATATGCAATATTCTAACCTATGTAGTGCTTTTCCGAGGCCTTAATCTCGATTAGCATATACATTGTATTATCAAAAAAGCACATTAGGGTTTCGTAGTGAACTAAGAGCTTAAACATGCAACTTTACAATCATCCATGGAATAATTAAGCGTAAAAATAAATACTGAAACACATATCTCTGATTAAATATGAAATGATATCCAGTAAAAAAGGAAACAAAGTGTAATTAGAATCACCAGCATAATGGAGCTCGTGGGATACACAATTATACGGAGAGGCAATATCATAAAACTGTTTGGAAAACTAAACTGTCCATACAAACATACACACATCTCACAAAATCAGAAATTGCAAAAAAGAAAACATAAATAAAAAAGAATTTGGCACAGTCACTCTAATTATGTCACGGTCATAATCCCCAAATGTGGCTGCCAAAGAACCTGGCACATGGTGGAAATTCAATGTGACTAGGCCAAATTCTCTTCACTTGTAAAATGAAAAAATATTGTCTGTGACAAGTCGAAACTCATCTGAAAAATTAGCAATGTCTACCTTGTTCTTACAGATGTAGCATAGCTGAGTTTGCCAATGCGGTAGCCTGTGATTTGGCGCCAATTTAATCACAGCGTGTTATTTTTGGTTTCCATTACCCTGCAGATAAAACCACTGAAGTGAGTTTTTGATGATGACAAATGCTCAGAAGAACAAATGAAAAACTAAAAGAATAATTTAATGAACTTCTTTATCCAAAACCATGCTTAAAAGAGGACATGTGGGCAGTCCAAAGAATTTTAGTTTTTATATCACATTTAGCTTCAAGTTCCCTGATATCAAGGACATTTATCACCGTTGCATCGTAGCAAGCGAGTTCTGTAGTCATACATTTTTTTTTTGCTTTTGGTTTTGCTTATTTGTGACATACTGTATTTTTCGCCCTATAGGACGCACCGGTGTATAAGACGCACCCAATTTATTGGTGCAAAATCGAAAAAAATAAAGATTCTGAACCCAACTTTGGTCTTCAACCTGCGGACCTCCAGATGTTGAAAAACTACAACTCCCAGCATGACCGGACAGCCGTTGGCTGTCCGGGCATGCTGGGAGTTGTAGTTTTGCAACATCTGGAGGTCGGCAGGTTGAAGACCACTGGATAGGAGGTAGTACTCCCCACAGCTCCGGACCCGTCACCACTGCCCTGGATGTCGCTCCATCGCTGTCGCCGCGTCCCCGTGGTGTCCACAACTCTCCGGACGTCTTCTTCCCCGGGATCCACGCTCTCCGTCGCCGTCATCACGTCGCTACGCACGCCGCTCCTATTGGATGACGGGACGGCGTGCGCGACAATGTGATGACGTCGAAGGAGAGCGCCGGCCAATCAGGGGATCCCGGCACGGAGCAGACACCGAGGAGGCAGATAAGGTCCCTCCCGGTGTCCTGTAAGGTGTTCGGGACCGCCGCGATTTCACCACGGCGGTCCCGAACAGCCCGACTGAGCAGCCAGGTTAGTGTCACTTTCCCTTCAGACGCGGCTGTCAGCTTTGATTGTCGCGTCTGTAGGGTTAATACAGGGCATCACCGCAATCGGTGATGTCCTGTATAAGCCGCGGGGCCCAGCCGTTGATGGCCGCAGGGACCGCCGCGATAGGCGTGTATTCACTCCCCCCCCCCCAGTTTTGGGGAAGAAAAGTGCATCTTATACAGCGAAAAATACAGTATTTATTATACTTTCAGAAGTGGTTGATACATTTGCTATATATATATATATATATATATATATATATATATATACATACATATATATATATATATATATATATATATATATATATATATAAACGTGTGTGTGTATGTGTGTTTTATTAAAAAATGTTACCACTTTTTTCACCCTAAATGTACTAACCCATTTTTTTCTCATTTCAGATCCGTGTATCCTGTGGCTTCTAAAGATTTGGTGGACTGCTTCGATGACCAGCATTTTTTTTTTTTGTTTTTGTTTAGTATTAATAAAATGGTTACTGAGGGCTTGTGGGGGAGGGTTTTTTAAAATAAAAGTTTTTTTTATGAAAGTGTTGTTTTTTATTTTATTTTACTTTACAGGCTTAGTAGTGGAAGCTGTCTTATAGATGGAATCCATTACTAAGCCAGGGCTTAACATTAGCCCCAAAAACAGCTAGTGCTAACCCCCAATTATTACCCCAGTACCCACGGCCACAGAGGTGCCGGGAAGAGCTGGTACCAACAGGCCCAGAGCATCAAAAATGGCGCTCCTGGGCCTAGGCAGTAACAGGCTGGCCTTATTTTGGCTCGGGAGGGCCAGTAACAATGGTCCTCGCCCACCCTGGTAATGTCAGACTGTTGCTGCTTAGTATGGGGAACCCCACACATTTTTTTCATAGACAATTCAATATAAATAAAATAAAATGCATAGGGTTCCCCCTATTTTCGTAAAGTACCAATGACCCCTACCTAAGCAATTTTCAGCTTTCACTTTGCAGTGGTCAGGAATTTATGTCCGCGCTGCACCACATCTCCTGCTTCCTGCGCTGCACCACTACAACTCCCAGCATGTCCTTACTCATAGTAGTAGTCTTCCGATTCAGAAGTAGTCCATAGGATACACGGATCTGAAATGAGAAGAAAAAAACACGGAAAATAGGTTAGTACATTGTTAGTGCATGTCCTCAAGGGCAAGCTGGAAGTTGTAGTCATGCGACGGTGGGCATGTGCATGCAGGTGACAAGCAAGTCAGGGAAGCTTGTCACCCACCCGCACATCTTCTGCCCACCCACCGCACAACTACAACTCCCAGCATGCCTTTACAGTAAGGACATACTGGGAGTTGTAGTGGTGCAGCGTGGAAGGCAGGAGATGTGGTGCAGCGCGGACATAAATTCCTGACCACTGCAAAGTGAAAACTGAAAATTGCTTAGGTAAGGGTGATTGGTACTTTATGCTTACACACAAAAATCGCACAATAAGTTGCTTACCCGCACATGCTTTGTACAACTTTTTTAAGCAAAAAAATCCTCTAAATTCTTTCATAAATCTCCTTCATAGGGTTTTACCATTTGATTGACTATCTATCTTTTTTTTTTATCTTTTTACTAAATTGTCAGATGAGTGGGCACTTTATTGCAAAATAGGCAGTGAATAGTAGGTTAAAGGAGTACTCCAGTGCAGTAAAACTTATCCTCTATTCCACCTGTTGAACCCTCTATGATCTCCTGCACGACGCCCCTGAAGTCCCCAAAAAGGGAAAATGTCGACCACTGCAACACTGCATGTATCTCTATGAGAGTGCCGGAGATATCCCCGAACACTGTATCTCCATCTCTCCCACAGAGATACATGGAGCGCGTCGACCGCTTCATGCATGGTCGACACGCCCCCTTCCTGGGGACTGCCAAGGTGCTGTGCAGAAGATCACGGGGAATACAAGCAGTCAGACCCCCACAATCTAAAACTTATCCCCATCCCTTGGATGTACTCTTTTAAATACTCCTTTAAGGAGGTGTGATTAGAAGGAGCAGGGGTGTGATTAAAAGCTTTATAATTTCACATCTCAACATACCCTCTCAGTCACTCATGTCAAAAGCTTTATTGATTGCTTATGATGATCCCTAGATATAGCTGGGAAAAAAGTGCATCAGCTCGTCTCACTCTCCGTCTCGGCACTCAATACAGGAAGCGGGCTCCATTATAGTCTACGGAGGTTGTCTACTGCAGTTGGAGCAGGTGCCAAGTCAGGGAGTGAAGCATATGCAGTGCGCTTCTCCCAGCTATATTTAGAGATCCTGGGGTTCTTAGCACTAAAAGTGCAAAACTATTTGAAGTTATCCATTAAAATCTGTATACCTTATTTACCCAATATAAAAAAAAAAAGTTTCTCTTTTTGGTTTGTGATATAGTTGTTAAAGGGGTATTCCAGGATTTTTTCTTATTTGACTATGCTACGTGGCTGTAAAGTTAGTGTAGTGTAGTTGTGGTCTCGCAATTCTTTCGTGATCTTTGTCTCGATGTTTATTTTTAACAGCATACAAAATTAGTGTTGTCTCAGGTTTTCCCAGGTTGCAGTGCGGCTGAGACATTACATCACTAGTCAGGTGTTCATAAGAGCCTGTCTGCTTCAATGGGTGGAGCAACTGCTGGAAGGGGAGAGATTATTATGCAGGAAATTGTAGTTTATAACATCTGGAGGCACCCTGGTTAGAAAACACTGGTCTATTGTTCACAGCACAGCATATAAGGCAGCTCACCTGTGCTTCAATATGTGGGGTGACTTATGTGTGGGAGGGAGAAAAATGACCTCACACTTACAAACAAGGGCCTTGAAGTTTGAGAGAGGAAACTCCAACAGGAAATTTCACAAAAAGAATCGTGGACTTACAACATGGCCATGTAGCTCCAAGACAAGCACAGATCCTGCCTAAGCATGTCCATTACTGACTGGCAGGTAAGTACTTAAATCACCTTATGGTAGATAACCCCTTTAAACGTTATCACAATGCCAGCCCTCCAGCAGTAACCTGGTTTGATATTGTTCCAATACAACATGAAGAGAAGACCAGTCTCCATCACATGGGTCATGTATCATAGTGTCATACTGTCATAGAGAAAATAACTTTAAATTTCCATAGTCATGTTGTAGTCTTGTCATACAAGGAATTGGTAACGTAAAAGAAGAAAAATAGTATCTAAGGTCATGATTGATGGACAATTTAACACTTCTGAAAACAAAAATAAAGGTACAACTCACTAGATCCCTGTTGGAAATGGCCATCTTGCTGTGCAGCTCTGTTTACAATGAGGCTGGCCAGGTGCACTGCCTCGGATAACCAGTAGGGGTGATTTAACCAAGGTAAGGGAGTTGGACAGCACTCTGTTAAAAGCAGTAACTTTATTAGAATACCATTAAAAATGTAATTAAGAATCAATTTTATAACTGATGCATTTCTAGCCTATCTGGCTTATAGTTGTAGTACTATGACTACTAGCCTGCAACTAAGAGCCAGGCTGGCTATAAAATAAGTCAAATCAGGAAACTTTATTTATTATTTAGTTTTTCAAGGTATTCTAATAAAGTTATTGGTTTCGGGGAATGTCTCACATACTTCATTTTGTATGTTTATTATTTCATATGGTGTAGTTAGTTCCCTGGGAATGGTCATAGACGATGCACACATCTCCTTCCCAGGCTGCCTGTGTAGATAGGGCACCAGGCTATGTTTGCTTTATGGCAGCTGCAATTATTGGGAGTCAATAGTCAGAGATATGTCAATAGGCTGTTACAGTCTCCAGGAAGAGAAAGATAAACATTCCCCTCTCCTAGTGACCATAGAGTGACAGATGAGATGCATACAGGACCCTATCTGTGTGTGTCACATTGATATCTTCCCTTATCTAAACCTCCACCAGTGCAAAAAGAGATAATATCTGCTTACAAGGAGATTAGTGTGAAAACAGGACCATAACAAGATTTATTGTTACATAAAACTTGGCATAAAACAAAAAATAAAAAACAAATATTATAGAGGTGCACCGAAATGGAAATTTCAGAACCGAAACGAAACCGAAATAAATAAAAATGTCCGGCCGAAACCGATACCGAAAATGACTTCTCCCCGTCTTCTGGTAAAATGCAGAGCTCCGCTCATTAGATTAGATTAGATTCCCCCACATTAGATTGCCAGCTCCCCCACATTAGGTCGGGAGTTCCCCCACATTAATAGGCAGCTCCCCCACAATAGTAGGCAGCTCCCCCACATTAATAGGCAGCTCCCCAACAATAGTAGGCAGCTCCCCCACAATAGTAGCAGTTCCCCCACAATAGTAGGCAGCTCCCCCACATTAGGTCAGCATTTCCCCCACAATATTAGGCAGCTCCCCCCAACAATATTAGGCAGCTCCCCCCAACAATATTAGGCAGCTCCCCCCACATTTGTAGGCAGCTCCCCCCCCCCACATTAGGTCAGCAGTTCCCCCACAATACTAGGCAGCTTCCCCCCACCCCACAGACATACAGCTTCCAGCCATATACAGTGTATGGCTGGAGGCTGTATGTCTGTACTGCTGCCCCCACAGTGATCTGGTCACCGCTCCTCCGGCCCGGGTCACATCTACTGCTATGGCCTATGGACCATAGTAGTAGGTGCCGGGACCGGAGGAGCGGTGACCAGAACACTGAAGAAGATAACGCGCCGCCGTTCACTTACCAGGCCCCGGCCAGCGCGCGTTCTCCTGCGACGATCCTGCGGTCCTCCTGCGTCTCTATGGTTGTACGCATGGGACGTCCCATGGTAAGTGACCGGCGGACATCCTTATGTCTCAAAAAGATTTTTCGGGACACAGGGATGTCCGGGATAGGAATACTTTTTTTTATGTGCCCGAGCTGGCTCCCGTGTGTGGCTGCAGGCGGGGGCCGACCAGAGCATATAAAAACGAATACTGTATACTAAAAACCAGGGGGCCTCCAGCTGTTGTGAAACTACATCTCCCAGCATGCCCGGACAGCCTTTACCGGTCCGGGCATGCTGGGAGTTGTAGTTTCACAACAGCTGGAGGCCCCCTGGTTTTTTAGTATACAGTATTAGTTTTTATATGCTCTGGCCGGCCCCTGCCTGCAGCCACACACGGGAGCCGGCCCGGGCACATAAAAAGAAGTATTCCTATCCCGGAGAGCGCGCCCCCCCCAGATGTTGCGCCCGATGCGGCCGGCCCCCCCTGCACCCCCTACGCTACGCCTCTGGCACTGGCAGTGTTTGTAACTTGTGCTGTGGGCAGGCAGGGGAGGTGGGTCATTATTGGCAAATTTTTGGTTGTTTCGGCATTTCCCCAAAATAGCTATTTTCGGCCGATATATCGGTGCATCCATACAAATATAAATCAGGGTTAAAATAAAACCTTGATTTGAATATATGATTATTGATGGTACATTACCCTTAACCTCTTCCCGACGCAGGGTGTATGCATACGCCCTGCATCCTGAGTCCTTAAAGTGGCAGGGGGGAATGATGAGCGGGGGGGGGGGGGGGGTTTGAGGGGGTATTGATGAGCAGGGGGGGTAATGATGAGCAGGGGGGGTTAATGATGAGCAGGGGGGTTAATGATGAGCAGCAGGGGTAATAATGAGCAGGGGGGAATGAGGAGCAAGGGGGGAATGATGAGCAGGGGGGAGAATGATGAGCAGGTGGGGTAATAATGAGCAGGGGGAGTAATAATGAGAAGGGGGGAGAATGATGAGCAGGGGGAGAAGGGGGGGGGATGATGAGCATGGGGGGGTAATAATGAGCAGGGGGGTAATGATGAGCAGGGGGGTAATAATGAGCAGGGGGGGGTAATAATGAGCAGGGGGGAGAATGATGAGCAGGGGGGTAATGATGAGCAGGGGGGGTAATGATGAGCAGGGGGAGAATGATGAGCAGGGGAGAGAATAATGAGCAGGGGGGGGAATGATGAGTAGGGGGGATGATGAGCAGGAGGAGGGAGAATGATGAGCAGGGGAAAACACGGGAAAGGAGGTGTGGGGGGGTTAAATATTGCACAGAGGCTGATAAAAGGGGGAGGAAGGAGGGGGAGCAAACTGAGGATCAAGGGGAATCAAAGTTGCGGGGATGAGGAGGCATATAGTTCAGAGCTATAGTCATTTATTTTTTTCCCCTCAAATTTTCCTGTGAAAATGAGGGTACGTGTTATATGCCAGTGCGTGTTATACGCAGATAAATACTGTAATCCCCCCCACCCTTACATTGAGCAGGTCATCCCTGTGTCCTGAAAGATCTTTTCGGGACACAAGGATGTCCTGGTTACCTTTCTGTGGCCCCGCAATAACTTTAAAAACGCAGGGGCCGCCGGGAGGTAGCGCACACAAGGACATCACTGACATCCCGTTCGTGCACCCATAGGAGTGGAGCAACGAGGATGTATGCATGGTAAGTTACCTAAACGTCGTCTTCAGTGCTCCGACCACCGCTCCTCCGGTCCCGGGACCTACTGCTATGGCCCCTAGGCCATAGCAGTAGATCATGACACCGGACCAGAGGACAGGTGGTCAGAGCACTGAAGTGGGGCAGTACACAGACATATAGTGGGAGATTTATCAAAACCTGTGCAAAGGAAAAGTTGCCTAGTTGCCCATAGCAACCAATCAGCTTGCTTCTTTCATTTTTAACAAGGCCTCTGCAAAAGGAAAGAAGCATTCGGATTGGTTGCTATGGGCAACTTTTCCTCTGCACAGGTTTTTATAAATCTCCCCCAAAGTCTCCAGCCATACACTGTATATGGCTGGAGGCTGTATGTCTGTGGGGGACACTGCTGATGTAATGTGGGGGGACTACAACCTAATGCGGGGGAACTGCAACCTACTGTGGGGGAACTACAACCTGGTGTGAGGGAACTGGGGGTGGGGTTGGTGGAGAAAAATGTAGTGGAGAAGGATCAGGAGGGCATGGGGGGCTGAAGTTAGGTTGTTTGGGGGGGTGAGGTAAGGTAAGTGTGGGTTTGGTAAAGGGGGCAGAGGAGTGTGAAGGGGACTGAGGGGGGGGGGTAGGGGGTGCAGAAAAGTGGAATAGTGGAGAAGGACCAGGAGTGTTGAAAGGGGGGACTTAAAGGGGTACTCCACCCCCAGATATCTTATCCCCTATCCTTTGGATAGGGGATAAGATGTCTAGGGGTGGAGTACCCCTTTAAGGACCAGGGGAGGACTAAGGCTAAGTTTCAAGAGAAGGCAAAAGCACAAGAAAAAAAATGCCATTACCATAACACAGGAAAAAGCAGTAGCAGTTTTTCTGTTTTTTTGCAAGTAAAAAAAAGGGGGAAACCTAGCCTTAGGGGTCTCTGGAAGCAGGAGTCTGGAGGAGGACTTAGGGGTCTGGGGGGCAGAGAGGTCTAGGGGAATTAGGGCTCGTCCACACTATTAACTTCCGCTCACAGCTATCAATCAAGGAAGTGTGTCCATGACATAGGTGATGACGCATGGACACAGCAGGAGTAGTATGTGTTCAAGCAGGCGGGGGGGGGGGGGGGCAGTTTTTTTACTTGCTTTTTCAGTATGAAATTCAGAATTTTTTTTAATGAAAGCAATTGTAAAACCTATTGTTTTTGCATGCTTTACAACATATCGATAGTTTTTGTATCTGACAGTGCCCATTTAAGGATGCAGGGTGTAAAGGTACACCCGTGGGTATTTCGGTGCCCACCGCTCACCGGGCGGGTACCGGACCAGGGTGCCTGGTAAAATCATTAAGCAGGCATCCCCGTACATCGCCGGAGGGGATCCTGAGACCACCCCATATCGGCGATCTGCAGCGATTCCGGGTCATGGGGGGTGCATTTTTTCGTGGGTTATGCGTTTTTAATTTTATTTTTCAGGTATTTTGTGTGGGGGTCTGTGAACATGCCCCCAGCCATTGTTCTGGGCTTAGTGGCCAGATACCCTACTGACTTCTGCACCCCCTGCTGCCACCAAGCGCTAATCACTACTGATTAGGTAAACGTTTTTATTTCCTTTTTTCCCTTTTTAGTTTATATTTTTTCTGTTAGGGCGGGTTTAGTTAGTTAGGTTAGGCGGGTTAGGGAGATAGTCTCGCACCACTCACAGCCTATACAAAAATTAAGTTTTCCTCACACACACATACACACACCCCAATCCCCATTAGAGTAGGGAAATGGCCTGCAGGGCATTTTCGGCGGAGGAGCAATATGCCACACTTGCCTACGACACTGAACATGTCACAGAGGACAAGAAAGACCCCACCTTCCTTATTTCCTCATCCTCCTCATCATCTGGTTCTGATCATAAGCCACCAAGGTGGCGGAGATGCCACCATGCAGGACAGCAAACCTCCTCTGCTCCTGACCCTGTGCCCCATGCCAGTATGAGTACCCCTGGTGCTCATACTAGTCAAGCCCCCCTGCCAAGTTCCCTGGTGCCCCGTAGGAGAACTTGTCTGGACTCAGCAAGCAGACCACCAGTCCGTGATTCTGTAAGTTTGTTGGCGACTCAGGAATCAAGACTGACATAGTCGGGTTCACTGAAATGGACTATTTTAGTTATTATTTCAGTGACGACTTTGTCAGTCTGATGGTTGAGAAGACGAATCTGTAAGCCCAACAGTTCATCGCCACAAAACCCGTGCTCACTTTTGGCTAGGCCTGGTGGCTGATTCCCAGTCGATGCAGCCGAAATGAGGAAATTTTGGGGCCTTGCGCTGCATATGGGCCTAGTAAAAAAACCCAGTGTTAGGCAATTTTGGAGTGGGGACGTCCTTTACCAGACCCCGCTCTACAACATGGCCCGTCCCCGGTTATTATTATGCTAATAATCCGGCATGTCCCCCCGAACTGATGCCGCGTATGACCGCCTATATAAAATCAGGCCAGTCATCAATCACTTAGGGGCCTAACTTTGGGAGGCCTATGTCCCTGGAAGGGAGGTCGCTATTGATGTGTCTCTCATCAGCTTTAAGGGGAGACTGAGCTTCCAGCCATTCATCCCATCCAAGCGGGCAAGGTATGGCATGAAGATGTGTAAACTTTGCGAGAGTACCTCAGGGTACACTTGCAAGTTTATGGTGTATGAGGGACGAGATTCCCTTATTGAACCCCCAGAATGTCCCTCCACTCTGGGTGTTAGCGGGATAATCTTTTGGGGCCTTTTGCACCCATTCCTAGATAAAGGTTACCACCTTGATAAATTTTATACTAGTATCCCTCTCTTCACATCCCTCGCTGCCAGATCCATGCTCACTTGTGGGCCACTCTGGAAGAATCAAAGAGGCCTTCCTTCCTATTCCCTCCAAATTCCTATCCCCCTTGATAACCCATGAAAACCTTTTGCTGGTCAGGAATAAGGACAAGAGGGATGTCCTTATGCTCACCACAATTCATGGGAATGGCAGCCCCCCTGTCCCTGTGCAAGGTACCGTGGGACTGGTCCTCAAACCCGATTGTATTCTGGACTACAATCGGTATATGGGGGAGTTGATCTTTTTGATCAAGTCCTCAAGCCATGAAATGCCATGCGGAAAACACGGCTATGGTACAAAATAGTTGCGGTCTACATGGTACAGGTTGCTATGTATGACTCTTTTGTACTGTCCCAGTACGCTGGGATCACAGGGACATACCTGCAGTTCCAAGAGGACTGCCAAAGAGCTGGTCAGAGCACCTCTGGAACTTTGGGCCCCCGCTAATCCCCAGCCAACAATTTCCAGGTGAGGTCCCCCACACTGGATAGAAGGGACAATCCCAGAAAAAATGCAGAGTGTGTCACAAGAGGGGGATTAAGAAGGACACCACCATTCAATGCGACACTTACCCTGATCATCTGGGCCTCTGTATTAAGAATTGCTTCAGGGAGTATCACACTTCCATGGAGATCTAAATTTTTTATCCTTTCACCTCATTTTAATTCCCCAGAATTTGACTCCAATGTACCAGTCCAGGGTACATTGTCTTCCAAATTTAAAACCAAAACACGCCAAATGGGCGATATCTTTTTTTTAACCCCCAAAAAATGGGTCATGGGACAGAGTCAACAGCATTGGGGGTTTCCAGTTGCCTCAAATGCGCAGAGCTCTCTCCCCACCTGAGCGGGGTGCACATTTGAGGTAACAGAATAGGGACGGCCACACACATCACATTCCCAGAATGATGAGTCAGAGCATAGGGTTTGGGGAGGGCATCATTTTTACAGCTATACTCTGGATCATCATTCCAGGAAAACAATTGACATATCAGTATTAAAATTGCAATTTTCATACCCCCCCCCCCCCCCCCCCATAGTGCACTTCCTCCATTCCTGGAAAATAAATTTAGGGAACACCCATCTGTTAAAAATCTCCACTTTACCCCTATACACCTTCCCTAGGGGGTGTACTGTTTGTAATTAGCTCACACGTGGGTGTTCCTTTCACGTATTTTCCTCTGAATGTATGTAACTGTTAGGTCCGTAACAAACATCCGCCTCAAATGCGAAGAGTTCTCGGTCATGAGCTCTGTCGTATTTCCAGGCGACAATTTGGAGTTACATCTTAGTTGTTCCCAGAAAGATGAAGCAGAGCAGAGGTTGAAAATTGCAATTTTCCAAAGCTACCCTTCATCTATTCCTGGAAAATAAATGTAGGAAACACCCGTGTGTTCAAAATGTCCTCTTTAGCCCTATACCAATTCCTCGGGTGGGTACTTTCTGTAATGGTGTCACATGTGGGTGTTTCATTTTTGTATTTTCCTCTGAATGTATGTAACCGTCAGCTACTAATTTGCCATAGGCCTTAAATGCAAACAGACCTCTATGACTTCTGAGCCTTCATGTGCGCCCGCCCAGCATGTTACCACATATGTGGATGTATTTCCATAGTCATGGGAAAAATCCCTCCAAAATTTGTAACCCAATTTCTCTCATTACCCCTAGTGAAAATGTTAAAAATTGGGTAACCCCAGCATTTTAGTGTAAAAAAATAAAAATTTTCAATTTATGGCCCACTGTCCAAAAAACCTGTGAGGTGTAAGTTCTCACGGTACCCCTTGTTACCTTCCTTGAGGGGTGTGGTTTCAAAATTGTGGTCACTTACGGGTTTTTATTTTTTATTTTATGTCAGAACCTTAACCAGTGCAAAGCACCACTTTAGGTTTCAAATCTCATTGGTGCTGTCTCATTCCTAAGCCCTGTTTTGCACCCGCATACTGCTTTACCACCTTATATGGGGTATTTCCTTATTCTGGAGAAATTGGACTACAAATTTTGTGGAGCTTTTCTTCTCTTATTGCTTGTGAAAAATTTTGGTTAATACCAGTAATTCTGTGTTAAAAATCAATTTTCACTTTTACGGCCCACTGTTCAAAAAACATGTGAGGTGTAAGTACTCACTAAAACCCTTGTTACATTCCTTGAGAGGTGTAGTTTCTAAAATGGTGTCACATATGTGGGGTTACTGCTGTTCTTGCATAACGGGGGCTTTGTAAACGCACATGGCCCCCGACTTCAGTTTCAACAAACGTTTCACTCCAAAAGCCCAATGGCACTCCTTCTATTCTGAGCATTGCAGTGCACCCGCAGAGCCCTTTACATCCACATATTGGGTATTTTCTTTCACTATCAATGTAGTGCGAAAAATCTAATTTTTCACTTTTACGGCCCACTGTTCAAAAAACCTGTGAGTACTCACTGTAATCCTTGTTACGTTCCTGGAGGGGTGAAGTTTCCAAAATGGTGTCAAATGTGTGTGGGAGGGGATGTTCTGCTGTTCTGGCTCCATGGGAGGTTCGTAAATGCACATGGCCCAGACTTCAATTTCAGCTAAATTCTCTCTCCAAAAGTCCAATGGCGCTCCTTCTGTTCTGAGACCTGTAGTGCTCCAGCAAAGCACTTAACGTCCACATATGGGCTGTTTTCTTAATCAGGATAAATTGAGCTTAAAATGTTGGGCTCCATTTTCTCCTATTACCCCTGGTGAAAAAGAAGAATTTGGGGTAACACCATCATTTTAGTGTTAAAAATCTAATTTTTCATTTTCACGTCCAACTTCAACACAAAATTGTCAAACACCTGTGAGGTGTTAAGGCTCACTATACCCCTTGTTACGTTCCTTGAGGGGTGTAATTTACCAAATAGTGTGCCATGTGGGTTGTTTTTGCTGTTCTGGCACCATGGGGGCTTCCTAAATGCAACATGGCCCCCAAAAACCATGTCAGCAAAATTTGTTTTAAAAAATCTGACAGTTATCTTTCCCTCTTGAGCCATGTTCTGTGCCTGCAGAGCACTTTTTCTCCTTATACTACTTGAAAATGAAAAAATGGGGCTACAAGAACATGTTAGTGTAAAAATGCAGATTTTAATTTTTCTTCTCCACTAAACCCTGCTAAAGGGTTAACCCTGCTAAAGGGTTAACAAACCTTCTGAATGTAATTTTGAATACTTTGAGTGAGTAGTTTCTATGATGGGGTCATTTATGGTGTATTTCTCACAGAAAGGCCCCTCAAATCCAATTCAAACTTAACTGGTCCCTGAAAAATTCAGATTTTGAAATTTTTGTGAAAATTTTGAAAATTGCTGCTATACTTTGAAGCCCTCTAATGTCTTCAAAAAGTAAAAGCATGTCAACTTTATGATGCCAACATAAATTAGACATATTGTATTTGTGAATCAATATATAATTTATTTGGAATATCCATTTTCCTTACAAGCAGAGAATTTCGAAGTTGGAAAAATGCAAAATTTTCTAAATGTTCATGAAATTTTGGGATTTTTCGCCAAGAAAGGACAACACAAAAAAGAAATTAAAAAAATAAAGAATTTCCTCTGTAGCATACAGCTGCTAAAAAGTACTAAAAGGATTAAGATTTTTTAATAGAAGTAATTTACAAATCTGTTTAACTTTCTGGCACCAGTTTATTTAAAAAAAAAAAAGTTTTCCACCGGAGTACCCCTTTAACCCCTTAATGACGCAGGACGTATATTTACGTCCTGCGCCGGCTCCCGCTATATGAAGCGGGATCGCGCCGCGATCCCGCATCATATCGCGTCGGTCCCGGCGCTAATCAACGGCCGGGACCCGCGGCTAATACCACACATCGCCGATCGCGGCGATGTGCGGTATTAACCCTTTAGAAGCGGCGGTCAAAGCTGACCGCCGCTTCTAAAGTGAAAGTGAAAGTGACCTGGCTGCTCAGTCGGGCTGTTCGGGACCGCCGCGGTGAAATCGCGGCGTCCCGAACAGCTGATCGGACACCGGGAGGGCTCTTACCTGCCTTCCCGGTGTCCGATCGACGAATGACTGCTCCGTGCCTGAGATCCAGGCAGGAGCAGTCAAGCGCCGATAATGCTGATCACAGGCGTGTTAATGCACGCCAGTGATCAGCATAGGAGATCAGTGTGTGCAGTGTTATAGGTCCCTATGGGACCTATAACACTGCAAAAAAAATGTAAAAAAAATGAGTTAATAAAGGTCATTTAACCCCTTCCCTAATAAAAGTTTGAATCACCCCCCTTTTCCCATAAAAAAAATAAAACAGTGTAAAAAAAATAAAAAATAAACATATGTGGTATCACCGCGTGCGTAAATGTCCGAACTATAAAAATATATCATTAATTAAGCCTTACGGTCAATGGCGTACGCGCCAAAAAATTCCAAAGTCCAAAAAAGCGTATTTTGGTCACTTTTTATACCATTAAAAAATGAATAAAAAGTGATCAAAAAGTCCGATCAAAACAAAAATCATACCGATAAAAACTTTAGATCACGGCGCAAAAAATGAGTCCTCATACCACCCCATACGTGGAAAAATAAAAAAGTTATAGGGGTCAGAAGATGACATTTTTAAACGAATAAATTTTCCTGCATGTAGTTATGATTTTTTCCAGAAGTGCGACAAAATCAAACCTATATAAGTAGGGTATCATTTTAACCGTATGGACCTACAGAATAATGATAAGGTGTAATTTTTACCGAAATATGCACTGCGTAGAAACGAAAGCCCCCAAAAGTTACAAAATGGCGTTTTTTTTTCGATTTTGTCGCACAATGATTTTTTTTCCCGTTTCGCCGTGCATTTTTGGGTAAAATGACTAATGTCACTGCAAAGTAGAATTGGCGACGCAAAAAATAAGCCATAATATGGATTTTTAGGTGGAAAATTGAAAGGGTTATGATTTTTAAAAGGTAAGGAGGAAAAAACGAAAGTGCAAAAACGGAAAAACCCTGAGTCCTTAAGGGGTTAAATATAAAGTGACAGTGGTCAGATTTGCAAAAAAAGGGCTGCGTCCTTAAGGGGAAAATGAGCTGCGTCCTTAAGGGGTTAAAGGATATCCATGAACATAGAAAGCAATGCCAAAGCACAGTCCACAAGCTACGGGGATATCAATAACAAGAAGATACAGAATTACAGGGAATGTCCACACTTAATAATAATTTATAATATGTACACTGAAACTATAACATTTGTATAGGGTTACGTTCACATTTCCTATGTAGTATATTACGTTCATATTTCCATAGACTGCTTGGTATATAATGATGCTCTTAGACAGACATTCTGGTCATTTCAATTACATTTTATCATTAACACTGTTCACCACCAGAAAATAGCAAAACACATAATAGCATTCAGAGATTAAGCCTCGGGTGTTAGGAAGTCAAGTGAGACTAGAAAGGGTTACTGAAGCAGAACAAGAGAAGGTGATGTTGTTAAGAAGTCAAGTTAAGCATGGCACATCTGCAGAGGACATTTTGTAAGAATTGGAGAATCACTGGGGTGCAGACAATTACTGTCTAGTTCCGAATCAGTAAATGAGGGAAAGATAGATGGCAGGTTGATAGATAGATAGATAGATAGATAGATTTTATTGTAGGGTGCCTGGAAACACAGCCATACAATACTCAACTTGCACAAAAAATTTAAAATTGCAGCACTCTCAAGGAATTATAAAAAAACAACAACATATACTTACCTTTCTCACTCCTGTCGGTGCTGCTGTTCACCAGGAGCTGGTCCCATTGGCCAATGTCCCCTGTGTTTGCAGTCCTGCCGCCTTTCCTGACAACAAACACAGTATCGTGCGATAAGACGCGTTCCAGGATAACTGCAGACAACTCGAATTACTCCTTTAATTGATCAACTTAACCCATGTCAATACAACATTACCTATTACAGGGCCTTTTTAAGCAGTGGCAAAGTTCAATAGGGGACAGTGACACAGTTTATTGGGGAGGGGGAGGGGAGCGGTGACACAGGTCATTGGGGGCAGTGGCACATTTCTTTAGGGTACACCACAATGGCACAGTTTATTAGGGGCACATTAGTATTATTCAAAATTTGAGGGGGCACAGGTAGGTGCATCTTTCCTTGTTTGAGAGGAAACAGGGGCATCATTCATTGTTTAAGGGGGCACAGGGGCATAATTATTTAGTTCAGGGCACAGTGAGTGGCAGTAGTGTATTCAGTGTATAAGTAAATGGCTATATTGTACTTCTTACATTTTTAAAGAGACCCATGAATAATTAAAGAACTGATCTGATTGGTTGCCATCGGCAACTGCACCACTCGTCCTCTACACAGGTTTTGATAAATCTCCCCCTATGTGATCTGTAGTGGGATAATGTCTGAGTCCTAGTTTTTAATGCCACATCTCCCAGTATATCCATAACATGTTCCTATCACACTGGATCCGATCACACTGGGTCTAATCACACTGAGTCCGATCACACTGGGTCTAATCACACTGGGTCCGATCACACTGGGTCCGATCACACTGGGCCCGATCACACTGGGTCCGATCACACTGGGTCCGATCACACTGGGTCTAATCACACTGGGTCTAATCACACTGGGTCTAATCACACTGGGTCCGATCACACTGGGTCCAATCACACTGGGACCGATCACACTGGGTCCGATCACACTGGGTCTAATCACACTGGGTCTAATCACACTGGGTCTAATCACACTGGGTCTAATCACACTGGGTCCGATCACACTGGGTCCGATCACACTGGGTCCGATCACACTGGGTCTAATCACACTGGGTCTAATCACACTGGGTCCGATCACACTGGGTCCGATCACACTGGGTCCAATCACACTGGGTCCGATCACACTGGGTCCGATCACACTGGGTCCAATCACACTGGGAGTTTTAGATTTACATCCTACACATGTCACCTCGGACCTCCACCTAAAAGTAATCCTGGATAAGTGGACCTAAACTAAAAATAATTGAGTAACCCATCTCTATGGGAATGACAGAGATAGCCAGATGCACTTGGTTTTCTTCAGCAGTCCAATAGCAAGTGAATGGAGAAGAAAAGTACATGCTTGACCACCACCCCACTCACATCGGAAGGGACTAGGGGTCCTGTTCTTTTTTCGGTGGGGTCCCAGTGGGGACCCCCACCAATCAGATATCATACGTCCTGTATAAGAATAAGAGGGGGAGTGTATCTTTAAAATATCATCCAGCATATTCTAATGCCCACAAAGTGTATGTATTTATAGGTATCTCTTTCAAGAAGCTCAAGAAAAGCATTATTATAAAACCCTGCACAGGGAATCTATAAAGATCTGAGGAGATTTACAGTGCACTTTTTGCTGTCAACCTTTTAATCCTAAGAGCAACTATTAAAAACATGAACAATTAACCTAATTAATCCACATTGGAAAGTCTACACCCCGTGCAAGTTGTGCATGAGTTCTCTGCTGCACAGCATCCATTTAACCTTATTATGTCATTCTTTGAGAAACCAGAGATAAACAGATCCCATGCGAAAGCTGATAAAATACTTCTTTTGTAATGTTAATACCACTGTCTAAGTAAATCCCTGATTTTATCCATAGTATAAGCTTTTTCTTTGCCTTTGATTTATGAGTTAGTTGACCTCAGACTAACCCCGTCAAGTTTATATCACAAACTTGCATGGATTATGGGGTTCTGCTATAGTAATTTGGACGACAAGATAATAATAATAAAAGTTGCTGAGTGCTGTCCATGGCAAGTGAACTAAAAATATTTATCTTTCTGCATAATATAGAAATAAAAAGTTAACTACAGAAAAAAAGGAAATTATTACTGACAAATAGAAAATAATATGTTAAAGGGGTTCTCCACCATAAGGGGATTTTAGTACGTACCTGGCAGACAGTAATGGACATGCTTAGGAAGGATTTGCGCTTGTCTTGGGGCTAAATGGCTATGTATTGAGATTACCATAACACTGTGGCTAGCTTTTTGTGAACTGGTATTTCCTGTTTCAGTTTTCTTTTTTTACTACAAATCCCATAATTCCCTTTTCCTCCCTCCCACACATCAGCCACCCCACCCATTGAAGCATAAAGGAGCTGCGTCCATTCAAAAGACCTGTGGTTTTCATTCAGGGTGCCTACAGCTGTTGCATTAGTGGCAGATTCATCTCTCTCCCACCAAGTGATCCCTCCACCCATTGAAGCAGACAGGCTCCCTGTCATCAGCCACATTGTCTCGGTCACATTGTCTCGGCCACATTGCAACCTGGTGGGAAAAATCTGAGACAACAGTCATTTTGTATGCTGTTAAAAATAAATATTGGAGTGAAAATCACAGAAGAATCACACAGGTACTGACACTATATTATTAACTACACTAGCTTTACAGCCCCTGTAGCATAGTCAAATAAAATACAATCCTGGAATACCCCTTTAATATTTTTTTTAAAAGGGGTACTCTTGCACAAACAATATATATATATATATATATATATATATATATATATATATATATATATATCCTGGTTGCCTGCATAAAAAAAACTGTACATACCAGCCTCGCATCCCTGTAGCCTTGGTTATCAGATCACCCAATTTCTGCTATTCTCCATTTACTGGTGCTAGATGTCAACACATCACATTGCTGCTTTAGCCAGTCACTGGACGCAGTGGTGTCCTGCCTCAACCTGTGATTGTCGGAGTAGCAATGTGACAAATTGACCACAGCACCAGGAAGTTAAGCACAGTGGTCACAAGGGCTATGGTCAATTTGTCACAATGATGCTCAGCCAATCACTGGCTGAGGCAGAACACTACTGTGACAAGTGATTGGCTGAGCATCAATTTGACATATTGACCCCAGTACCTGGAAGTGGAGCATGTTGCAGATTGGGCGCCGCAATAACTGAGGCTAAGGGGGAGCGAGGAAGGTTAGTACAGTTTTTTGCTGGAGAACTCCTCTAAAGGAAACCCCCAAAACAATTTTTATATTAGGCCTAAAATTTTGTGTGTACTAGTCCTATGCAGATATAGGTGTTTTTAAGTCAAAGGCTTGATTCAAACAGAATATATAAAAGGTTTTTCAGTCCTCAGCATACCAACTTTTACAGAATAGATGTATGATGGGATGTCTGTTCTCCATAGAAAAAATGTAGGGCTCACTAGACCAATCTTAAATTTGTATGATTTATTCTAAAATGTTAACAACATATGACAATATGATATAAAATGTTTTAGCACAGACCAAAGGGCCCTACGGTTGTGCACTTAAAATTAGATAACACTTAATACCCCTAATTGGTACACACACAAATACTCAATGATACATCCTAATAATGTCAGATTTTTTCTTACTCAAAAATGTCATATATAGTGAAATATGAAATTGAATGGCAGTTTTTAACCATATATTACATCAGATAAAATGGATGGCAATAGTAATGTATGATTTTGAAATGGAGGATAAACAATTATAGTTATTGCAATCTAGTAAATGAATCAATATTTATCCTGGAATAATAAATACAACAGATATTTTGTTACAATGAATTATGTTCCGTATATGCTGTAACAAATGAAGTCCAGCAAATAAGAACAATGTAGCGTTCTATATATTCAGTCTCATATGGCAGATAGATATTGATGCACTGCGAGTCCTGTAAAGAAAATGATAGTAGCAGGGGTCTGCTATCTTGTAGACTCACCATTCCACATTAGTTCTGTGTCTGTGTTTCCGCTCCAGCTGGAGGCGGTGATGGAATTGCTCACTCCAGCGAGCTTCCCGGTGGCGTGTGACGTGGGCAGTCAGCTGATCGGGTGAGACAGAGGGCGCGTTCTATTGTATTCCTTAAAGGGGTATTCCGGGCAAAAACATTTTATCCCCTATCCAAAGGATAGGGGATAAGATGACTGATCACTGCTGCTGAGACCCCCCGCGATCTCCCTGCATAGAATGCGGGTGCTGAATCTCCGGTTTTGGAAACCTCCGGGTTTCCGGGACTGGGGACGTGACTTCACACCACGCCCCCTCCATTCCTGTCTATGAATGGAGGGAGCGTAGCGTGACATCACTTCCCCAGTCCCGGAAACCCGGAGGTTTCCGAAACCGGAGATTCAGCACCCGCATAGAATGCGGGTGCTGCAGGGAGATCGCGGGGGGGTCTCAACAGTGGGCCCCCTGCGATCAGACATCTTTTCCCCTATCCTTTGGATAGGGGATAAAATGTTTTTGCCTGGAATACCCCTTTAAATAAAGTTTCTTGAAGTTCTTTGGCTCTTCACCTTAGTTAGTGAAGAGACTGGCACCAAGTTGTGAGCTGCCATTTAGGGCAGTTGTGCAAAGAGGGTTCTGGGATAAGCTTAGGGCTCACTCTTCCCTGCCCTACGAGACACATTGTTCATGAAAGATAGATAATCTAATATGATTTCAAGACTTTCTGAAACCAAATCCTCAGCATTTCAGATTTCTTCTGGATTTTTACTCCACCTTTGAAGTCAATGCATAATCCATGGTGTAACCACAGAATAAACTGACATACTGCAGACATCAGATCTCTGCCGCAAGACACATTCTGCATGGACTTTGCACAGATTTTTAAAAATTAAACCTTCGCTATTTTGCTGCTGCTATAAATGCAGAAAATCACAACCAAATAAACCACATGTGGATGTCCCCTATATTTTTATGACAGTGTTATGAATGTTGTGAAACATTCTAGTATCACAGTATATCATTTTGTTATAATAAAAGAGACTACATAGTACTGTTATGCATATTATTATAATTCATGCTCTTCCAAAATATCAAAATTTTAGTGAATGCTGTTTATTTGCTGTTCCTTAAATTGAGCAAATTATATAAAACATATATGGAAATAGCAGAGATTCTGATACAATTTTTATACACTGCTCAAAAAAATAAAGGGAACACTTAAACAACACAATGGCCCACATTTATCATTGTCTTTAGACTGTTTTTTGTGTCTAGAAAAGGGGCAAAAAAGGAGCAAGCAGGGTTTTTGCACCTTGTTTGCCCCTTTTTGTTTACAAATTTCTGCTGATTTTGAGCTGTAATCCACTGATTTTGGCAATACACATGAAATGGAAGGGTTTTATCAACTGCGCCTTTTTGTGAAAAGGAGCAAAAAAGGCACAAAGCCACTGAAAAGTCTCTAAAACTACACCAGCCCAGACTTAGCTTAGCTTTTTGGTGTATGTGAAGAGAGAAATTTCAGAAAATGTGACCTGCACAAAATTTATCAAATGCTCTTTGACCATTTAATAAATGTGGTGCTCCTACACATTACAGCACACAAAAAAAGGTGTAAAAAAATCCTTCACTTACACTACAAAGATAAATGTGGACCAATGTATCTACAAGCCAATCACACTTCTGTGAAATCACACTGTCCAAGGAAGCAACACTGATTGACAATCAATTTCACATGCTGTTGTGCAAATGGAACAGACAACAGGTGGAAATTATAGGCAATTAGCAAGACACCCCAAATAAAGGAGTAGTTCTGCAGGTGGTGACCACAGACCACTTCTCAGTTCCTATGCTTCCTTGCTGATGTTTTGGTCACTTTTGAATGCTGTCGGTGCTTTCCCTCTAGTGGTAGCATTAGACAGAGTCTACAACCCACACAAGTGGCTCAGGTAGCTCATCCAGGATGGCACATAAATGTGAGCTGTGGCAAGAAGGTTTGCTGTGTCTTAGTATCCATGGAGGATTAAGGTGCTACCAGGAGACAGGCCAGTATATCAGGAGATGTGGAGAAGGCTGTAGGAGGGCAACAACAGCAGGACCGTTACGTTCTGCTGCCTGCAACATCCTCCATCATGACCGGTTTGGTGGTGGGTCAGTAATGGTGTGGGGTGGCATTTCTTTGGGGGCCACACAGCCCTCCATGTGCTTACCAGAGGTAGCCTGACTGCCATTAGGTACCAAGATGAGATTCTCAGACCCCTTGTGAGACCATATGCTGGTGCGGTTGGCCCTGGGTTCCTCCTAATGAAAGACAATGCTAGACCTCATGTGGCTGGAGTGTGTCAGCAGTTCCTGCAAGAGAAAGGCATTGATGCTATGGACTGGCCCGCCCGTCCCCCAGACCTGAATCCGATTAAGCACATCTGGGACATCATGTCCCACTCCATCCACCAATACCACGTTGCACCACAAACTGTCCACCTCATCAGGAGCATGCCCAGGCATTGTAGGGAGGTCATATGAGCAAGTGGAGGCCACACACACACTACTGAGCCTCATTTTGACTTTTTTTAAGGACATTACATCAAAGTTGGATCAGCCTGTAGTGGGGTTTTCCACTTTGATTTTGAGTGTGACTCCATATCCAGACCTCCGTGGGTTGATAAATTTAATTTCCATTGATAATTTTTGTGTGATTCAACTATGTGAAGTATTTTATACGATTAGTTCATTCATTCAGATCTAGGATGTGTTTTCTTAGTGTTCCCTTTATTTATTTTTTTGAGTAGTGTACATTTCGCAGTATTGCAGATGTAACACTTCATTGGATGCCGTCCTGCAGCAGCTTGGAGACATATGCCAATATTTAAATATTTAATGAGTTTATTTTAATTATTTATATATTAGTTTTTTTTCCTATCCAGAGAGATTTCCTAGACAAATGACAACCTGTGACAGTTATACAGGGGCATCTCTATGGTGAGTATGATCTGTTGTAGACAATGACTGGAATGATAGCACATACTACAAAAGTCAAAAGAACACTTGAGTCCCCATTCTTGAGATTCTGTGCTCCCCAATTTGGGTGAAACTTGCTTATTAAAGGGTTGTTCTAGGATTTCTTTTTTTGACTGTGCAACAGAGGCTGTAAAGTTAGTGTAGATCATAATATAGTACAGTACCTGTGTTTATGGCTGGCCTCGCAATTCTTATGTGATTTTTGCCCCAATGTTCATTTTTAGCAGCAAACAAAATTAGTGTTGTCTCAGGTTTCCCCAGGTTGAAGTGCAGCCCAAGACATTACATCACTAGTCAGGTGTTGAAAGGGAGCCTGTCTGCATCAATGGTTGGAGTGAACGCTGGGTGGGAGGGACATCATTTTTCCACAGGGCTTCAGGGAATTGTACTTTCATGAACAGCACGCATGGAAGGGGGCCTATCTGTGCTTCAGTGGTCGGAGTGGCTGATGTGTGGGAGGGAGAGAAGTAACAAATTAGGGATCCTGGGACTTGTATTTGGAGGGAGGGAACTACAACAGCTATCACAAAAAGATAGCAGCAGCATTATGGTGGACACACAGCCATTTAGCCCAGACAAGTACGGATCTATCTCCAACAATCCCCATCAAGTCAATATGTAAGTAATGCTTAAACTTACTAATGCCACCTTCCCTATAAATTCATGATAATAATAAGTTTAATGTTTTATTTTTATTTTTTTATGCAGTCAGTGAAAAATTGACTGCAGATGTGTAAAGGGATATTCCAAAAGGAACAACACCTTGTAAAGCACAATGTATCTTTGATTAGATAGATTTACTTACTTTAAAATGCTGAAAAGAGATCTGTGAAGAGATCATGTTTCATAGCGCCAATGAGTTATGAAGCTTTCAGCTGAAGGGCTATTAACTGTAACTGAGCATTTAGGAAAGCTCTATAGACGTGGCAGAGGGACTTGCTGCGTGCATTCATATTGTCACATTCACAGCTAAAAAAACAGAATGAGTCATTTCTGCAGAGACTTACAGTAACTGGAGGAAGAGGATATTCTTGACTTCAGAGGTTTATATGGCCCATAAGGGAATAGAATGACTAAAAGAACTACAAATATATTTATTTATTTTTGTTACCAAACTAAGTTTTGATATATTTTAAGTCAATGCAAATTCAGTAACAGCCATTTAAACTACCATTTAAAATGCAATTTCTTCTTTGGCTTCTCCGATCTCTGCCAATGGCAGAGCTAGAGTGCATCCCCTATAGCTATTCCCATTATATAAATATTTTTGTGTAAAATAAGCAAATAAATTTAATAAATAAATAAATAAATAAAGCTGGATTTCTTATTGACTCTATAGATCCTAAGTTTCTAAACCAGTGGCTTCCGAACTATGGACCCCCTGCTGTTGCAAAACTACAACTCCTAGCATGCCCAAACAGCCGTTAGCTGTCCGGGCATGCTGGGAGTTGTAGTTATGCAACAGCTGGGGGTCCACAGTTTTGAGAGCACTGCCTTATACAATTATTTTGATGTGTAATATTTTTAATGAGTGACCCAAACACATGTGAGGTTTTGACTCGCAACAGATATTAAAGGGGTACTCCATAGGGGAAAACATTTTTTCAAATCAACTGGTACCCGAAAGTTATATAGATTTTTTTATTAATTCTATTTAAAAATCTTACCTGTCTATGCTGTCTATGTACCTGTGGATGAATATGCGATAAAAGCTACGTTTTAAGGGAGCTGCGCTGGACATCAATTCTTGCTTTCTTATCTACTCTACGGTGTAGTCCACACCGGTCCCAGCGCGCAGAGACATGGAGGGGAGCTGGACTCTTTGTATGCTACTTCTATTTCAAAATCTTAATACTTTCAGTATTATCAGCTGCTGTATGCTCCAGAGAAATTTTTGTAGTTCTTTCCAGACTGACCACAGTGCTCTATGCTGACTCCTCTGTCCATGTCAGGAACTGTCCAGAGCAGGAGCAAATTCCCATTGCAAACCTCTACTGCTCTGGACAGTTCCTGACGTGGCAGTCACGCCCCCTCCAATAGACATGAATGGAGGGGGTATGGTGTGACATCACAAGGGGGCTGCACGCTGATTGCGGCGGTCCTGTCGCTGGGACACCCCACGATCAGACATCGTATCCCCTATCCTTTGGATAGGGGATAAGATGTATAAGGCTGAAATCCCCTTTAACCCCTTAAGGACTCAGGGTTTTTCAGTTTTTGCACTTTCGTTTTTTCCTCCTTACCTTTTAAAAATCATAACCCTTTCAATTTTCCACCTGAAAATCCATATTATGGCTTATTTTTTGCGTCGCCAATTCTACTTTGCAGTGACATTAATCATTTTACCCAAAAATGCACGGCGAAACGGGAAAAAAAATCATTGTGCGACAAAATCGAAGAAAAAACGCCATTTTGTAACTTTTGGGAGCTTCCGTTTCTACGCAGTGCATATTTCGGTAAAAATTACACCTTACCATTATTCTGTAGGTCCATACGGTTAAAATGATACCCTACTTATATAGGTTTGAAATTGTCACACTTCTGGAAAAAATCATAACTACATGCAGGAAAATTTATACGTTTAAAAATGTCATCTTCTGACCCCTATAACTTTTTTATTTTTCCACGTACAGGGCGGTATTACCGGCGGTATTACATGTTCGCTCCGGGTCTGATCCGCCCCGTGTGACGTCACGCTCCGCCCCGTGTGATGTCACGCTCCGCCCCCCCTCAATGCAAGCCTACGGGAGGGGGCATGATAGCTGGGACCTCTTAAAAATGTAAAATAAAAAAGTAAAAAAAAATTGAAAAATTCCCTCCACCAATAAAAAAGTAAAACGTCCATTTTTCCCATTTTACCCCCAAAAAGCATAATAAAAATAATTAATACACATATTTGGTATCGCCGCGTGCGTAAAAGTCTGAACTATTAAAATATATTGGTGAACGGCGTAAACGTAAAAAAAAAAAAAATTCCAAAATTGCTGCTTTTTTGTCACATTTTATTCCCAAAAAATTTTATACAAAATTAATAAAAAGTAAAACCACAGCAAAAGTGGTACTGATAAAAACTACAGATCATGGCACAAAAAATGAGTCCTCATACCGCCCCATATATGGAAAAATGAGAACGTTATAGGTGGTCAAAATAGGGCTATTTCAAACATACAATTTTTTTTTAAATGGTTTGAGATTTTTTTTATGCGGTACAATTATAGAAAAGCACATAACATGGGTATCATTTTAATCGTATTGACCCACAAAATAAAGAAAACATGTCATTTTTACCGGAAATGTACAGCGTCAATGCAAAACCTTCCAAAATTTGATAAATTGCGTTTTTCTTTTCAATTTTCCCACATAAATAATATTTGATTGGTTGCGCCGTACATTTTATGGTAAAATAAGTGATATTATTACAAAGTACAATTGGTGACGCAAAAAACAAGCCCTCATATGGGTCTGTGGATGGGCATTTAAGAGAGTTATGATTTTTAGAAGGCGAGGAGGAAAAAACAAAAATTAAATTGGTCTGGTCCTTAAAGCCAAAATGGGCCTGGTCCTTAAAGGGTTAAAAATACTTAGCAAAATGATCATACTTGTACAGGAATCACAGGTTAGTAAGAAGAGCTAAAGGTAATTCAATGTATTTAGTGGGACTAAATACACATGAAGAAATGAATTCTGAGAGAAATAGCAAAAATATATTAATACTGAAAGTATTGATTGACTGCCAAAAACAGCACATGCTTCCCTCCCTAACAATGATGACAATATGTGGCATTTCTCTGGCTTAACTAATACAATTCATTCTTGTACAGGGAAGCGAGACAATCCATAATGATATTTCTACAGACCACGTCCATTGCTAAACTAGATTACATCAACTTAGAAAAAAGGCGAAATGTTTTGGCAAGCGCAGTCATAAATACAGGTGGTAAAACCAAGATATGTTCTATAGCGATTTATCTTCATCATGAAGTTATTACTTACCAAGAGTTTAGCATGTTCAGTCACAGGATTTTATTATAAAGATTCATTTGTGAAGAGTAAAGGTTATGTAACTGTAGGTTATTCACAAAGAAATGAGATATACTTATACTGTAGAATGAAGATGGAAAGTAGAAGTTGTATGCGCCACACAATACAGCAGCTCTGCCATGTTCAGGTGAGTTGCAGTATATTATTTTACTATTCAGAAAGTGGGTGCAAATTAAAAGAAAGAAAGAAAGCAACTATCCTGGAGGCAGGTAAAACACATTTAGAAACCAGAGGAAACTAATTTAAACATAATAATTATCATAAGATGTAAGCATGATAGAACAATTGTACTGCATCTGGCATTCCAGAAGACGCCAACTCTCATGTAAACAACACACTGGTCATTGCAGCCAATCACAGCAGAGAGGTCCTGCCATGTGACTCACAGTGCTAATCGCGCCTGCACGGAGTGTCTAAACGGTCTGTTGCACCATCTTGGAATCAGGCATGGATCAGGACAAACACAATTAATAACACAGAAGAACACTAGCAAGTATAGAAATGTAATGAGTGTTAATAATTAATAAACCAAGTGCAACAATGGTACTATGTACCCAGAAAATGAGACATCTATTGGGGCGATGTGATACAGAGCCCCGATAGACGTCTCATTTTCTGGGTACATAGTACCATTGTTGCATATGGATCAATTACTTGGAAGCCGGAGGGACCTGGAGGCCTTTATATATGCACTCTTAGGGTGCGTTCCCACAGGGCGTATACGCAGCGTTTTTGACGCTGCGCAAAATGTATGGCAGCAGCGGGAAATACGCTGCGTATCCCTTGCTCACTATACACACAGGGCTTTCCGGCGACAGCCCTATGTGTGTAGTGATTTTTGGAGGCGGGGCCGCGCGTCACAGATACGGCGGCACACGGCCCCGCCTCCAAAACTCACTACACACATAGGGCTGCCGCCGGAAAGCCCTGTGTGTATAGTGAGCAAGGGATACTCAGCGTATTTCCCGCTGCTGCCATACATTTTGCGCAGCGTCAAATACGCTGCGTATACGCCCTGTGGGAACGCACCCTTAGATATTATGCTCTCAGTATAACACTACTAGGTAAGGTGCCAACCATCTTACTCCCACATCAATATCTTCTCTTTTGACGATCTGCATGAGGTTTGCACTTTTTCTTTATCTCTTACTAATAATAATTAGTAGGGAAATCTTGAGTAAAATAAACAGGATAGGAGATAAGTGTCTGATCGCAGGGGGTTCGAACACCGGGATCCCCCGCAATCTCCTGCAACTGTGAATATTTATGAATTTGCACAATATAAAATGCACATTAGCACAGTCACTTTATTGTCAATTCTGTACTGTATTTAACATTTGATTTTAAATATTGCACTTTTGCACATTATTGATAATCATGTTCACTAATTGATTTAACGTGTATCCCATGTATGAAGTGTGGATAAACAGCCTCCCAAATATATTGTTGTTAGTTGAAAAAGATCCTGGAGAGGGTTGAAATGTTGCTGTTACACATTTTTCTTGATGGGATAAAAAAATTTTCCCCACCCTTTTCACCTACATGAAGTGCAACATTGATTTTAGATTTTCTTTCAAGTACAAGATTAAAGTGAACCTTTCCCTAGCAATTTCCTGCACCTGTCATCAACCTCTGATTATACTAGTGTGTTGCTGATCGTAGGATTTTAAATATATATATATATATATATATATATATATATATATATATATATATATATCTTAATTGTGGGGAATTTATCAATCTCTGCCCCAGAGCAGAGTTGCATAACTCTGAAGAGTTGGATATCTTTGGATATCTTTTGATGTCTCGTTTTTTTTTTCTTTTGGGGTTAGTATATTTGATGTACCATTATTTTCTGATTGAATTGGGTCCTACTGCTATGCCCTTTACCAATTATACAATTAAAAGTGCTGCAACATTTTCTAGTGCAATACCACCTTTATAGCTTTTCCTGGCACAGTCTTGGCAGTCAGTCACAACAGTGATGGCTAGAGATGAGAGAACTTTTGAAAAATTGGATTCATCCAATTCGCCGAATGTTCCGAATTTTTTTTGCTTTGGACCAAATTTATTTGCGGCTAATTTCTATTAAAAATGGCTATTTCTGACCTACAGAGAGCCTCAATAGGGGTGTAGAGCACTTTGCCTTGTCCTAACAGGCATAGGGAGTGTGCTGTGTTAGTGAAATAATACTGTTATTCAGTATGACATGCAGATTACAGGCATTGCTATTAGAATCACTGCTGCAGAGCATCGATGTGGCAGCAGGGAGACCATATGGTGTCAAAATTGAAGAGAATAAAGAGATTTTTTATGTCATTTTTATTTTATTTAAATTTTTTGAGGAGCCATTCTGGTGAGCATCAAGCGGGTGGTCCTCCGCCAGGAGAGACACCACCTGTTCCAGCCCCTGCCTCTCAGCGCCCCCCTGACTATGAAAGTGCAGATGTTTCATTTAATCAGTTATGGTTCATTGTTATCGCTCCAAGCTGTTCCATTGGATTCTTGTGATAATTCCACAGATAATATGACGTCGTAGATGACCATAAGTCCTCAGTCTTGAAAAGATTACATCGATTTTTTTAAATTTAAAATTTATATTAGATTCCCACGTTTAATGTCCTGGTGTTTACTTTGAACTAATACTGTATGACCACAAAACCCAGTGCAACAAGGAGTCACATGGCGGCACAATGAAAGAGCTTAGAGGTGGCAGCAGCATGATGAGACCATAATCTGGCAGAATAACACATTCTGGAATTGGTGGCAGCACAAGGAGACCATATAGTGGCAGAACGACCCAGTCTGGAGGTGGCAACAGCCTGACAGGACCATAGGGCCTCATAATAGAATAGATTAAACCCTTAAGGATGGACCCATTTTTTTTACCTCAATGACTAGGCTCTTTTTTTTTTATTTGACATCTGTCTCTTTAAATGGTAATAACTTCAGAACGCTTTTTCTGAGCAGAGCGATTCTACTTTTTTATTTTTCATCTGACGCCATTGAAAAAGGACTTATTTTTTGTGGGATGAGCTGTACTTTTTATTAGTATCATTTTTGTGCTATGTGCTACCTTTTGATCTTTTTTATTCCGCTATTTGTACCTAAATTGGCGAATTTTGTGCTTTTTTAATGTTTTTTTTTTACGGCGTTCACAGTGTGGGATAATTTACATTATACATTACATTATATTTTTATAGTACACATCATTACGGACATGGCAATACCTAATATATATATGATTTGTGTTTTTGATCTTTTCTGGTGATAATACAGGGCTTTGATTGGGAAAGGGGCAATTTTTTTTTTTTTTTTTACACTTTATACTTTTATTGAAGAACTTTTTATTTCATTTTTTACACTTTTTACAGGTTTTTACATTTGTACTGCAGCACAGTATGACCTGATGAGCTGCACACACTACAGCCTGTGCGATCCAGCCTCTGGCTGGATCTCACAGGCTTCCATAGCAGACATACAGGAGGTCATTATCTGACCTCCTGCTGCCATAGCAACCAACGGCAACCCGCTATATAGTGGCTGAATGGCACAGCCTGGAGGTGATGAAGCATGAGGAGACCATATAGTGGCTGAATGGCACAGTCCGGAGGTGAATGAAGCATGGAGACCATATAGTGGCTGAATGAGACAGCCTGGAGGTGGCAGCAGCAGCATCAGGAGTCCTGAAAGTGCCCTGGTGACAGAGTGGTGCGGTGGGTGGCAATACCAGTACCCGGTGATGAAGGTGGGTGAAAGAAGGAGAACTTGACATCAGATGTGTGGCATCAGGTGGGTGAAAGGATCAAAATAGTAGCAGAGGCAGATAGGCAGAAGAAAACAGTCTTTTTTTGTCAAAGTATTGGTGTGCACACGTAAGTATTGAGGATATGCATTACGTAAAACTTAACTTTTCTTAAGATAAAATATATGGACCAAATTTTTTTTTTTAAATCTAACAAAAGGAAAGGTGTGCAACAAACACCATGTGCCACCAATACTACCAAGTATTTATGTGATGCAAAGACCTCTAAAAGGTGGAAGAGAACAACGTATGGTCCATTGTAACAGGTGTGGGTAAAAACTTCCCCTGTAAGGCCCTACTCTCACACTATTAATTCCCTTATTGGCAAGTGTTACTCGTCCTAAAAAGGGTGGCCCCATACAGGAACCTCTTCCTATTTCCACCTAAAAACACTGACATTTCCCATGGTTTTTAGTTGGAAATAGGGAGAGGTTCCTGTTTGAGGCTGCCCTTTTTAGGAAGAGTAACACTTGCCAAGAAGGGAATTAATAGCATGAGAGTAGGGCCTTACAGGGGAAGTTTTTACCCTTACCGGTTACAATGGACCATACAATGTTCCCTTCCACCTTTTAGAGGTCTTTGCATCGCATAAATAGGAGCAGCTTCTCTAACCCTCCACTTCCTAAGCCTGCAGCATGCTGAATGATTCTAAAATGTCATCCGTTCAAGAGGTAGGAGGGTCTGGAAGGGAGGGACTGATGCTGATTGGCTGTAATGTGTCTGCTGACTCTGACTCACAGGGTCAAAGTTTACTGCAATGTTAAAGTATAGGGGGCGAATGGAACTTCACATATGTTTGCCCTGCGATGCGAAAGTGAACATGCTAAGTTCGCCGGGAACTGTTCGCGGGCGAAAAATTCACGACATCTCTAGTCCTATCTCTCTGCAGTGTAATGAATGAAGTGACTGGCCGCCATATGGCTACCAATTATATAGGGCTGTGACATAACAGGGGTGACTGGTTGCTGATAGGCTGCATCCTGCATGTGATTCAGGGTCATCCCGCCTTCCCGCATTGCCTTCCCGCCTTCCCCGAGTTCCTTGCCCCATGTCCTCACATGTGGATCCGCCATTTTAGATGCCCTGGAGCCTGGACCGCACTAAATGGAGTTTAATGAAGCGATTTGCGCAATATTCACATTCATTGCAAATCAAATATTTCATGAAATTCCTAAGGAATTCGGATTTGTTAGCTTCGATTTGCTCATCTCTAGTGACGGCACTACTTGGAAACCATGCTACAGGCAATCTGGTTGCTATAAGTAACTGTCCAACTTTTCCTCTGTACAGGTTTTGATAAATCTCCCTCTATATGACACATGATCACTACTTTAGAGAATGAGAGAGATGCAGACTTAGTTCTCTGAATCAAACCTGTTAAATGCCTTTTAAATGAAAGTTATAATCCTTATAATGGAGTGACATACCGTCTATGGAGGGACTACTAAGAAAGTAGTGGCATTAAATAAAAATAATATATGTGATGATATGTTGGAAAAATGGCATCACATTATGAAATGAGAAAACTCCTCTAAGACAAGATTATATTACTATAGTAATGGAAAGTCAAATAATGAAAAAAGTAAAAAAATAAATAAATACAATGAATAAATTGATAACAGCAACAGAACAGTTAAGTGGCCAGGGACGTGCAGAGATATTTTGAGGGAAAGGGGCTCAACTAGAAAACAGTTTGTAAAAACTTTGTCAGCTGAATGAGACCCGCATCACTCCACGGAGGTCCCAATCAGTGAGGGCATCATAGGGTAGATGCATTAAAAGGGCAGAGGTTCAAGCCCCTGTTTGATGTGTGCCCATCCCTGGAAGACGCCAAGGCACTATTAGCTGTATTCTAACTGCCGAAAGTGTAAGAAGAGTCACAGCCTAATCTAGCAATTTACTTTACGGCACATTTCTCTGTAAACAACAGTGATCCCTCCATGTACAATGGCCTCAGGTTATAATATATATATATATATATATATATTTTTTTTTTTAAAGACAATGGATTTTCTTGAGCCATTGTCACTTGAAATTATATTCAACTAACAATTAACAACAACTAACAATATTAGAGACACCGTAAATTTACAGAACATGTGATTTATTAAAACATCCAACCAATCAGCATAGGCTTTTAACTTTGTAAAACACTTAAATTGCTGAAGTGCATGTGCTCAATGGCTGTACAGTGTGGTAACTTGTCCTGTACTGATTAGGTGCAATATTTCATTCAAATACTTTTTATGGCTTATGACATTTACCCCATAAAAAATTATATAAAAAAATCATGCTTGTTCATAAGTAGAGAGCCATAATTGTTTCTAATTATTTATTTTATTTTTCATTGATTTTATTTTTTTATGATGGGGAAAGATTAATTGTGTATTTTTATTCATTTTTAAATTTTTCTTTATTGTGTTTATTTCTACATTTATTTGTTTTTCTTTTACTTTATTTTTACTTTTACTTTATTGTCCCACTTGGGGATTAGACTGTGAGAGATCCTATTTGCTAATTGCACATATAATATGTTGATTTACAGATCTGTCCGGCAGGGTATTATCCTGGCCAGTGCTTCACTGACAGACATAGCTGATCAGACTCTGCCTTGCCTCAGGTATCAGTTCCCAGAAAATCAGATCAACCTTCCCCTGTAACCCTACTAGATGCTGTGGTCACATTGACCCCAGCTTCTCAAGGGTTAACTGTCAGGATCAGAGCACAGCTCTTCTCTTGACAGTTGTTGCGAAAGCTGGTTTTTGCCACCAGGGCCAGCACCACCTATAGGTGAGGTAGGCTCCAGCCTAGAGTGCCCAGGATGTAAAGGCCCTGCTTGGGAATCCTGAGTGGGACCAAAGGGGCAGAGCCAGGGGGGCTGCAAAATGAGGTTTTGTCCAGGGTGGTAAAAATCCTTGTACCAGCCCTGTACACCACAGGTGACAAAGGTACCAATCTTAAATCTTTGTCATCCCGTGGGCATAATTGTAAGTCCATCTGCAGTAAGGGTTTGTGCTAAATTGGATGCACAGTTATGCCCATGCGCAGGAAGAGCATAACTGTCAATCAAATGTAGACTATAGAGTTAATTTTTACCTTGGCCTGTTTGCATGTTTTAGTCATATGTGAAAAAAATTGCAGTTGCTTTATCTTGCTAATTTTTTTTTATCTGATAATTCCTAAATTCAAATGAAAATAATATATGGCACTCTCTTGTATATAAGGTGCTCGAGTAGGGTCTAACTCCTCGATACACACTAGAAATAGACTCGGCACTCATATGCAATTAAGTAAGTGTAGTTTATTCTGCATATTCAGCAATCCAACAAATTATTAACACAGGATTTTTCCGTTTTTGCATTTTCATTTTTTCTTCATCACCTTCTAAAAATCATAAGGCTTTCAATTTTGCACCTAAAATTATTCCATATTATGGCTTATTTTTTGCGCCACCAATTCTACTTTGCAGGGACAATAGTCATTTTACCCAAAAATCCACAGCGAAACGGAAAAATAATTCATTGGGCGGGGGGCTTCCGTTTCTTCACAGTGCATTTTTCGGTAAAAATTACACCTTATCTTTATTCTGTAGGTCCATACGGTTAAAATGATACCCTAATTATATAGGTTTGATTTTGTCGTACTTCTGAAAAAAATCATAACTACATGCAGGAAAATTTATACGTTAAAAATTGTCATCTCCTGACCCCTATAACTTTTTTATTTTTCCACGTACGGGCCGGTATAAGGGCTCATTTTTTGCGCCATGATCTGAAGTTTTTTGCGCATACGCCATTGACCGTGTGGTTTAATTAACAATATATTTTTAGAATTTGGATATTTCCACACGCTGCGATACCACATATGTTTATTTTTATTTACACTGTTTTTTTTTTTAATGGGAAAAGGGGGGTGATTCAAACTTTTATTAGGGAAGTGGTTAAATAACCTTTATTCATATTTTTTTTTGTAGTGTTATAGCTCCCATAGGGGGCTATAACACTGCACACACTGATGTTTTACACTGATCCCTGCAAAACCATAGCTTTGCATTGATCAGTGTTATAGGTGGTCGATTGCTCAAGCCTGGATCTCAGGCTTGGAGCAATCAATCGCCGATCGGACGCGATGGAGGCAGGTAAGGGGACCTCCGCTCGCATCCTAGCTGATCGGATCATCGCAATTTTATCGCGATGGTCCCGATCAGCCCGACTGAGTTCCCTGGAAGCTTTCACTTTCATGTTACATGCGGCAATCAACTTTGATCGCTGCATCTAAAGGGTTAAAGCATGCGGCACAACGATCGGTGCCGCACGCAATTAGCCCAGGATCCCGGCTATCATTAGCCACCGGGACCAACCCGTATGATGCAGGGTCACGGTGTTACCCCGCGTTATATACAGGGACCAGGTGCAGGGCGTACAGGTATGCCCTGCATCGTTAAGGAGTTAACATGACGTTTCGATTCATGAAAGGATCTTCATCAGATATCTGTAAATTAGTCAATATACAAACAGTGAGAAAAGTGACCAAATCTATCTCTCTCTCTCTCTCTCTCTCTCTCACTCTCTCTCTCTCTCTCTATATATATATATATATATATATATATATATATATATATATAAAAAACTCAACGTGTGTGTGTATGTATGTGTGTATGTTCCAGCATCATATCCAAACTGCTAAAGATATTAACATGAAACTTGGCACACATGTTACTTACATGTCAACAACAAACATAGGATAGGTGATTTGACCCTTACTCACCCCCATTTGCCAGGGGCGGGGTTTATGTTTAAAGTCCCATACAAGTCAATGGGAAATATATGTTACTGCATAACTTCCAAAAGGCTGGAGATATTTCAATAATACTTGGTCACATGTTACTTATATGTCCACTTAAAATATAGGATAGTTGATTTAACCCTTAACTACCCCCATTTGTGAGGGTCAGAGTTTTTGTTTAAAGTCCCATGCAAATCAATGGGAAATGTATGTTCCCACATAACTTCCGTACGGCTGGAGATATTTCAATAACTGGTACACAAATTTCGGGTCGGGATAGGAGGTCCGGATAGGAGGTCATGGTATGAGGACGAGATAGAAGGACGGGATAGGAGGTCGGGATAGGAGGATGGGATAGGAGGACAGGATAGATGGACTGGATAGGAGGACGGGATAGGAGGACGGGATAGAAGGACAGAAAAGGAGGTCGAGATATGAGGACAGGAAAGGAGGATGGGAAAGGAGGACGGGATAGGAGGACGGGAAAGGAGGACGGGATAGGAGGACGGGATATGAGGACAGGATAGATGGACGGGATAGGAGGATGGGAAAGGAGGTCGAGATAGAAGGACTGGAAAGGAGGTCGAGATAGGAGGACAGGAAAGGAGGACGGGAAAGGAGGTCGAGATATGAGGACGGGATAGGAGGACGGGATAGGAGATTGGGATAGGAGGTCGGGATATGATGATGGGATAGGAGGTCGGCATATGACAACAATATATGAGGACGGGATATGAAGTCAAAAGCTTCCTCCTTTGTTTATTTTCCTCCCCAACAAGGATTAGGAAGGAAAAAGCGGGCAACGCCGGGTACTCAGCTAGTAAAACAATAAAACATGTTCACATATTTGTGCCAGGGCGAGGCAGGGATCTGGGTGTCAGAAAAAAGGCGAATTTAGCAACAAGTCGGAGTATGCATGTAAATAGCAGTATGGTAACATAAAATCCTGTCCTAAGGGAAGGCCCTCTTGGCACAAAAAAGGCAACTATGTCATGCAAAATATACAGTTGTTCTATTATTCTTTGTACAAGATTTGTAGCACATAGATACTGGAACAAAATTAGATAGTAACAGGGTATATACAGTCCACTGTAATTAAACCTGAGAAAAATATGTAAATTTGAGGAAACTGTAGCACAAGGGTGGCTCAGCATCATATGCAGAGTTGTGTATTGTATCAAAGCGTACTACAAACTGTATAGTGACATAGTGCAATATTGTAATGTAATGTACCCATATATTACCCTCTTAGAGGTAAAGCACATCCTATCAAAGGTTTTTTCACATGTGACTCATCCTACTTGGTTTACATGATCAAGTGCCCGAGCGGAGAAACCACCCAGCATGTCCGAGACCACATCTCACAACACAAGTCTACAATCAGGAGAAAGGACATGCTATTCCCCATCATTTTATTACGGCAGAGCAGACCATTTCACAGTTATGTTTTCAAGTTTTAGAAGTTTTGAGTCAACACACTCAAAAACAAGAAGATTTTTGGATACACACTTTCTAAACACTGGAACCTCAGACCTGAACAGAGAATATGAGATCACACACATGACATAGTTACTATCATTTCATTTGTGCCAATCTAACACTTTTCTTTTTTGATCCTAGGTTGCTTCATTTGGTGTGGAGGCCATCATTACCTGTCTAGATCACCATTTCCTTATAAAGGTATCCTCTGTCTATCTTTTCCCATCTTTCTTCTTGCATTTCAGCCTCTTCTTCTTCCCCCTTCCCTAATTTACCATATTTGTTTCTTCACCTTTGCTTCTTAGTTCATCCCAGTTTTTCCTTTTTTCTAACCCTCCTTTCCCCCTCTTCCTACTACATCCTCTTTTCCATTTACCAATTGACTTACCATCTTCTTGACTCATTTTTGACATACCCCTTATCCTTAATGTGATTTCAATCACATTAGTACACTAATTCTTAGAATGTATTACTATTCTTACATTTAGTCTAATTTTCCCCATACCAGTTAGCTCTACACATACTGTTTATCCATTCTTACATGCTTCCACATGCTGCCCATCTAACACATGTTCTTACATGCTGCCCAGCTATTGTCCGTTCTTTTCGCAATTTTTCATATTTTACCCCACTATCTATTTCTGTTATATTTATCTTTTGTATCTGCTCTATATAGTAAATTTTTCTCTTTTATGCTTATTTACATACTAATCTCTATATATCTTTCTTCTTTGGCTTATATGAGTACTTCCTGCCGATCCACGTGACATCCTCTGGAGCTCAAGCTTGCGTTCCACGGGACTCTCACACTGACAAATGCGCACTATGCCCTCCTTCTCGGGCCCACTTCGAATGCAGAGCACGGCATACCGGAAGTGGACCCCCATTACATCCGGCCGCGACGCTCTTAATAGACGGACCCTTCCTACTCCCGCCATCCACATTGCGATCATAGATTCCTGCACAGACCTTCCAATTATCCCTGCGTTAGGCCTTTTTCCAGCAATAGCCTCTGCAGCAATTATGGGTTAGTATGACAATGTTGTTGAAATATTCGCTGATCTTGTTTCCTCATATTTCTTTCCTTTACCCCTATACTACCTCAGATTCCTATACATCATAACTAGAGATGAGCGAATTTTAGAAAAATTTGATTCGGCCGATTAGCCGAATAAAAAAAAAATTGTTTTGAAAAAATTATCGGCAAATTTTTATTAGTAATGTATTTTAATAATGTGTTTAATAACGTGTTTGTGTGTGTTTCACTTTTGTTTTCTCAATTTTTTCACATTTTTAGGTAGTACTACTACTCCCAGCATGGAACAGACTGTTCCATGATGGGAGTAGTAGTACCTGTGCTAACAGACAGATCGCCCCGGGTGTCACTCCTGACACCCGCTGCGATCATCCTGCATAATGTACTGATGCGGGCGGCTTTCTCGCATCTAGATAGGACAATCGGGCATCAGGTGTCAGGAATGATACCTGCTGTGATCTGTCCTCAGTACCTGCATTAATAGACAGATCGCAGTGAGTTTCACTGTATTATGTATAGATGCGGGCGGGTGGCGAGCGCAGGAGAAAGCCGATCCTGTAGGGGCCCAGTGACGGCGATGTCGCTAGGGCCCTTGGACTGGACAGTAATACCAGCAGTTTATTTCCCCTTCAACCCTTGCAACAGTTAGCTATGTCAGCTTGGCTATAACTTCCCTACTCCTCCCCACCTTTGGGAGGGAGAGATCTCAGGGGGATGTGCAGCTTATCTCTGGCCAAAGTTCTCCCGCCGCTTCTTAGCCACCCCCCTATACCTTATCTGCTAGTCAGGATCTGCAGTGTCATTCCACCCCCCAGCTACGGGTCAGGAGGTTGTCCTGTCAGGAGGGGGGGGGGGGGGGGGGGGCAGACATATAGCACTATACATCTAGCCTCCCAGTGCATTTATGATATGCCCCCCCCGAAGCACACTTATAAAGATGTGACACATGCCTCCCCCCCCCCCCCCCCGGTGCATTTATAAATATATACCCCCCGCAGCGCATTGATAAAGATATGACCCCTCGCCAGAACATTTATAAACATATACCCTCCACATCGTATTTATAATGTCCCCCCCACAGTGTATTTGTCATAATATGCCACTGAAGCGCTATATGTGAAAAGTATTCTATGAGCAGTGCATCGGGCCAGCAGCCGGCCGGCCTGATGATGCTGATAGAATACTTTTTACACATAGTGCTGCAGGGGCATATGTATATAGATGCGCTAGGGGGGCAGACATATAGTGTCATCTGTCCCCCCCCCCCCCAGTTCTTATATATACATACAGTGGGGATCAAAAGTTTTGGCACCCCAGGTAAAAATTTGTATTAATGTGCATAAAGAAGCCAAAGAAAGATGGAAAAACCTCCAAAAGGCATCAAATTACAGATTATTCCTTCTTATAATATGTCAACAAAAGTTTGATTTTATTTCCATCATTTACTCTTTCAAAATAACAGAAAACAAAAAAATTGGTGTCTGCAAAAGTTTGGGCACCCTGCAGAATTTGTAGCATGCACTGCCCCCTTTGCAAAGCTGAGACCTGCCAGTGTCATGGATTGTTCTCAATCATCATCTGGGAAGACCAGGTGATGTCAATCTTAAAAGTTTTAAATACCCAGACTAGTCTGACCTTGCCCCAACAATCAGCACCATGGGTTCTTCTAAGCAGTTGTCTAGAAATCTGAATCTGAAAATAGTTGATACTAACAAAGCTGGAGAAGGCTATAAGAAGATAGCAAAACGTTTTCAGATGTCAATATCCTCTGTTCGGATGTAATTAAGAAATGGCAGTCATCAGGAACAGTGGAAGTTAAAGAAAGATCTGGAAGACCAAGAAAAATATCGGACAGAACAGCTCGCAGGATTGTGAGAAAAACAATTCAAAACCCACGTTTGACTGCACAATCCCTCCAGAAAGATTTGGCAGACACTGGAGTTGTGGTACACTATTCCACTATAAAGAGATACTTGTACAAATATGGTCTTCATGGAAGAGTCATCAGGAGAAAACCTCTTCTACATCCTCACCAAAAAAATCAACCTTTGAACTTTGCAAATTAACATATAGACAAGCCTGATGCATTTTGGAAACAAGTTCTGTGGACAGATGAGGTTAAAATTTAACTTTTTGGCCGGAATGAGCAAAGGTACGTTTCGGAGAAGAAGGGGAAAATAATTTAATGAAAAGAACCCCTGTCCAACTGTTAAGCATGGGGGTGGATCAATCATGCGTTGGGGTTGTATTGCAGCAAGTGGCACAGGGAACATCTCACGAGTAGAAGGAAAAATGGATTCAATAAATTTTCTGCAAATTTTGGATGCTAACTTGATGCCATCTGGGAAAATCTGAAGTTAAAGAGAAGATGGCTTCTACAAATGAATAGTGATCCTAAACACACCTCGAAATCCACGGGGGATTACATCAAGAGGCGTAAACTTAAGGTTTTGCCATGGCCTTCACAATCTCCTGACCTCAACATAATTGAAAATCTATGGATATACCTTAAAAGTGCAGTGCGTGACAGACAGCCCAGAAATCTCAAAGAACTAGAAAACTTTTGTAAGGAAGAATGGGCAAAGATACCTCAAACAAGAATTGAAAGACTCTTGGCTGGCTACAAAAAGTGTTTACAAGCTGTGATACTTGCCAAAGGGGGCAGTACAAAATATTAACTCTGTAGGGTGCCCAAACTTTTGCAGATGCCATTTTTTTGTTTTCTGTTATTTTGAAAGTGTAAATGATGGAAATAAAATCTAACTTTTGTTGACATATAATAAGAATGTTCAATCTGTAATTTGAGCCTTTTGGAGATTTTCCCATCTTTCCTTGGCTTCTTTATGCACATTAATACAATTTTTTACCTGGGGTGCCCAAACTTTTGATCCCCACTGTATGTTCTTGTAGCACTATGTGTGAAAAGTATTCTATCAGCATCATCGGGCTGGCCAGCTGCTGGAATACTTTTCACATATAGCTCGCAGTGGCATATTATGACAAATGCACTGCAAGGGGCACATTATAAATACGCTGCCGGGTATATATTCATAAATGCCCCGCCGGGGGTCATATTATAAATGACATGGGAGGCTAGGTATATAGTGCTCTATGTCTGCCTCCCTGCAGCGCTACATATCTTGCCCCCACAGCGCTTTTAATATACATATGGCCCCCGCTGCCACTCACAATGTTCACTTTGAAAACCCGCCGGAAGCCCTGAATGGCTCCTCGGTACCGACCATTCCGGGCTCCCGGTGGGGGATATAAAAATGAAAGTAAAAACACACGATAGATCACAAAAGAGTGCAGCATGCTGCCTGCTCCCCTGCTTAATAACTGTATAAAAAAATACAGAAGTGTGACCCGGTGCGATCAATCCCTCAGCCCCTGTACTATAACCCCCATCATAGAACAGAGTCTGTTCCATGATGGGGGTACTAGTACAAACACTAATGTAGCTTCCCCAGCCACCGGCAGACTCCAGCAGCCAGGGAACTACTACTCCCATCATGGAAAGAAGTATGTTCCATGATGGGAGTAGTAGTAGTCCCGGCTGCTGGAGTCTGCTGACGGCTGATACTAATGGATGAAAAACTGATGCAAACGAATGCCACTAAATGGCTTCCCTTTGCATCAGTTTGCATCCATTATTAGAATGGTCCTTTTAGGAGGCAATAACGGAGTATGAACTTGCGATCCAAAAAAGTGATGGAGATATCTTTTTTAATAAAATCCGTAGGGTACCATTAAAAAAATATATTAAAAAAGATACAGTAGTGATGGAAAAAATTGTATTTAACGAAATTTATCTTTAGTATAACTACATTTTAATAAATTTTTAAACAGCATCAATTTATGTGGGCAAACGGCACAAAAAATGTAGCCGACAATAATAAAAAAATTTGTGTGTGTGTGTTTCACTTTTTTTTTCTTACATTTTTTTAGGTAGTACTACTACTCCCAGCACGGAACACACTGTACTAGTAGAAGTACCTGTACTAATTTACAGATAGCCCGTGTCACTTCTGACACCCGTTGCGATCCTCCTGTATAATGTATAGATGCGGGCGGCCGCTCTTCTATGGTCCCCTGCACTGACATATATATACACCTATTCATATTTCCCACTGAGAGCTGTGATTGGCCAGATGGTTCCAGCCAATCACAGCTCTCTGTGGGAAATATGAATAATAGGTATATATATGGCATATACTCATATTACAGTGGGACCAGAGAAGAGCAGCCGGCCGCCCGCATCTATACATTATACAGGACGATCGCAGCGGGTGTCAGAAGTGACATCCGTTTCAATCTGTCTATTAATGCAGGCACTACAGCTCCCAGCATGGAGCAGAGTATGCTTCATGTTGGGAGCAGTAGTACCATCAGTTGAGGACAGATCATTCTATCTATTGCAGACATGCGAGCGATCGCAGTGGTGTCGCTAATGAAGAAATTTGTTATTTAGAATCAAGTTGAAGTTCAGATTCGGTCCAAAACAAATTTTTCATGAAATTCGTAACTAATTCGACTTTGTGAGATTCGATTCGTGACCACACAATAAGTTTTCATTTATCCAATAAGAGGATGTCTACTAGTGGGTCTAAAAAAACATTACACTTCAGGAAGGCCAATTTTCACCATCTGAGAGAGGACCTTGGTGACATGGATAGGGACCATGCCCTCAGTAATAAAGGTACACAGGCTAAATGGGACATTTTAAGAGCTTCCTAAATAGATCATGTGAACAACATATACCCTATGGAAACAAACATGTTAGAAATAGGAGAAGACCAATTTGGAAATAGGAAAGCGTTTGGATTACTAAAACAAGAAGGTAGTGGGGAGGCAGTAAAAAATTATAAATGGAAGAATAAATTCTGTAAACAAGAAATAAAATCAGCAAAAATTCAAACAGAGAGAATAATTGCCATAGAAAAAAAAAGTAACAAACTATTCTTCACCTACATAAATAATAAAAAACTAAAAACTGAGAATGTTGGCACCCTGAGAAATAATCTGGATGTAATACTGGAGAAATATGAGGAAAATGTCAATTTACTAAATGCCTTCTTCTCTACTGTATTCACACAGAAAATTGCAATGACAGATGACATGAGTAGGGACAATGTAAATTCTACTGATAATCTCACCTTAACCCAACAAAAAGTGCAGCTCCACCTTAACAACATTAAAACACACAAATCACCAGGACAAGATGGAATTAAACACCAGAGTTTTGTGGGAATTAAATACCGTGTTAGAAAGACCTTCTATTTATATTTAACCCCTTAAGGACCGGGGATTTTTCCGTTTTTGCACTTTCGTTTTTTGCTCCTTGCCTTTAAAAAATCATAACTCTTTAAATTTTGCACCTAAAAATCTAAAATCTACAATTCTACTTTGTAATGACATCAGTCATTTTGCCAAAAAATTTACAGTGAAACGGAAAAAAAAATCATTGTGAGACAAAATTGAAAAAAAAACCCGCTGTTTTGTAACATTTGGGGGCTTGCGTTTCTACGTAGTACATTTTTCAGTAAAAATGACACCTTATTTTTATTCTGTAGGTTCATACGATTAAAATGATACCCTACTTATATAGGTTTGACTTTGTCATATTTCTGGAAAAAATCATAACTTCATGCAGGAAAATTAATACGTTTAAAATTGTCATCTTCTGACCCCTATAACTTTTTAGTTTTTCTGGGTATGGGGCGGTATGAGGGCTAATTTTTTGCGCCGTGATCTGAAGTTTTTAACGGTACCATTTTTGCATTGATAGGACTTATTGATCTTTTTATTCATTTTTTCATGATATAAAAAGTGACCAAAAATGCACTATATTGGACTTTGGAATTTTTTTGCGCGCACGCCAGTGACCGTGCGGTTTAATTAACGATACACTTTTATAATTCGTACATTTACGCACGCGATGATACCATATATGTTTATTTTTATCTTTATTTACACTGTGTTTTTTTATGGGAAAAGGGGGGTGATTCAAACTTTTAATAAGGGAGGCATTAAATGATCTTTATTCACTTTTTTTTCCACTTTTTTTTGCAGTGTTATAGCTCCCATAGGGACCTCGCTGCGGCGGAACATCGCTGCGGCCAGTGATAGGCTGAAGCGCCGTGTGAGGTCCGGGCTAAAGGAAGTAGGAAGCAGGCCGCCCTGCGGACCGATCAGCTGTTGCAGAGCTCCAGGAGAAGTAGGAAGGTAAGTGAAAGTTTGTTTTCTCTATTTTTGCAGCCCAGAAAGGATGGAATAGGAATAGTCCGTACCGGACATCTCCTTTAAAGATTCTATAATGACAATAAATGTTCCACAGGACTGGCGCTTAGCAAATGTGGTACCAATGTATAAAAAGGGGTAAAAAAGGGATCCTTTGAACTATAGGCCTGTAAGTTTAACATCTGTTGTGGGTAAGGTTTTTGAGGGTTTTCTAAGAGACTTTATTCTGGGATATCTCAATGAAAATAAACTAATAATAAAGCAACAAAGTGGGTTTATGCAGGATGCTGGGACTAGGGGAGGATATATGTTAGCAACTGGCTCAGTGACAGGAAGCAGAGGATGGGGATCAATGGAACTTACTCTGGTTGGGTGACTAGTGGGATACCACAAAGGTCAGTACTGGGTCCACTTCTTTTTAATATGTTAATTAATTACCGTATTTATCGGGGTATACCACGCACCGGCCTATAACACGCACCCTCATTTTACCACGGATATTTGGGTAAAAAAAGTTTTTTACCCAAATATCCATGAAAAAATGAGGGTGCGTGTGTGCGCGTGTATACCCCGATATACCCCCAGGAAAGGCAGGGGGAGAGAGGCCGTCGCTGCCCGCTTCTCTCCCCCTGCCTTTCCTGGGGTCTAGAGCGCTGCTGTCGGCCCTTTTCACCCCCTGGTTATCGGCGCCGCTGCCCGTTCTGTCCCCCTGACTATCGGTGCCGGCGCCGATAGCCAGGGAGAGAGAAGCGGCGCCGACAGCCAGGGGGAGAGAAGGGGCAGCGGCACCCATTGCCGGCGCCGCTGCCCCGTTGCCTCCCCCCATCCCCGGTGGCATAATTACCTGAGTCCGGTCCGCGCTGCTCCAGGCCTCCGTCGTGCGTCCCCGGCGTCATTGCTATGCACAGCGCGGAGCATGACGTCAGAGCGCCGCGCCATTCAGCGCATAGCAATGACGCCGGGGACGCGCGACGGAGGCCTGGAGCAGCGGAGCAGCGCGGACCGGACTCAGGTAATTATGCCACCGGGGATGGGGGGAGGCAACGGGGCAGCGGCGCCGGCAATGGGTGCCGCTGCCCCTTCTCTCCCCCTGGCTGTCAGCGCCGCTTCTCTCTCCCTGGCTATCAGGGGGTGAAAAGGGCCGACAGCAGCGCTCTAGACCCCAGGAAAGGCAGGGGGAGAGAAGCGGGCAGCGACGGCCTCTCTCCCCCTGCCTTTCCTGGGGGTGTATCGGCGTATAACACGCACACAGACTTTAGGCTAAAAATTTTAGCCTAAAAAGTGCGTGTTATATGCCGATAAATACGGTACCTTGCCGATGACACTAAACTTGGTAAGGTGATCCCCACAGAGAAGGATAACTTAATATTACAGAGGGATCTGGGGAAGCTGGAGGCTTGGGCACAGGCATAGCAAATTAAGTTTAATGTGGATAAATGTAAGGTGATTCACTTGGGCCATAAAAACAACAAGTACAATTATGTGCTAAATCATAAAACATTAGGTAAAATTTTTACTGAAAAGATGTCTTGGGGGCAATCTGATCACAGTGTATAAATATATGAATGGACAGTACAGAGATCTTTCTAGTTATCTTTTTATACCTAGGCTGATAACCATGACAAGGAGGCATCCTCTATAGAGGAAAAAAGGTTTCACCATCATGATAGAGATTCTTTACTGTAAGAGCTGTGAGACAATTCATAACATATAAGTTGTGATGTTTTTCTGGAAAGCTATAATATTACATTTTACTAGATACTAGAATTATGGGGATAGGAAGATGATCCAGAAATTTGTTCGGATTGCCATATTGGAGTCAGGAAGGGATTTTTCCATACATGGGGCAATTGGCATCAGCCTCATGGGGGGGGGGGGGGGGATAGCCTTCCTTTGGATCAACACAGTAGGGATTTAGGTTGAACTTGATGGACTCTCGTCTTTTTTCAACAATATAAATGTATCAAATACGGTGGCAGGGCATTTTTAACCCTATTCTTAACCTTGCCCCTTAACTTTATGCCCCTATAAGGACCTCAAACATTTCCTTTATTATGTTCAAAAAAGTGTAAAAAATAAAAAAAAAACATTGCTCGCGAATGTAGAGTTGTTGACATCTAGAGACTACACCTGCAAAGGAGTTTTTATAATTCAGCGGCCCGTTTTTTCTTCCAGAGACTAGACTACATTCTAATTTTCAAACACTTAGTATAAATTGCTCTGTCTTCAGAGACTGAACCAATGACCCTGTAAGATCACTTTTCTGTCTTCCTCAGATTAGAAATGGAGAATCTTCCTCGCAAAGAATGGAACACTGTAAAACAGTGAAATACATTTCAAATACTTGACAGAATAACTCTTTTTGCCTTAAAGGGGTACTTTGGTGGAAAACTTTTTTTTTTTTAATCAACTGGTGCCAGAAAGTTAAACAGATTTGTGAATTACTTCTATTAAAAAATCTTAATCCTTCTAGTACTTATTAGCTGCTGAATACTACATAGGAAATTATTTTCTTTTTGGAACATAGAGCTCTCTGCTGACATCATGATCACAGTGCTCTCTGCTGACATCTATGTCCATTTTAGGAACTGTCCAGAGCAGCATATGTTTGCTATGGGGATTTTCTTCAACTCTTGACAGTTCTTAAAATGGACAGATATGTCCGCAGAGAGCACTGTGGTCCAAAAAATAATAATTTCCTCTGTATTATTCAGCAGCTAATAAGTACTAGAAGGATTACGATTTTTTAATAGAAGTAATATACAAATCTGTTTAACTTTCTGGCACCAGTTGATTTAAAAAAAAAAAAAAATGTTTTCCACCGGCGTACCCCTAAATCAATCCCTGAATGTCACCTCACGTCTTCTTTCTTGTATCAGAAAATTCTTGTTTAGTAAGTAGTTGTGAGAGAGTTAAATGAGAGAGTTAAAAATTCCACAAAACAGATACATAGCCCTCATTTACTAAGAGTGTTGTGTAGGTTTCTTTGTGGGTTTTAATTCCCTACAATTTTTTTCCACAGAATTTACTAAGGTTTCCCTACATTTTCCACTTTCCCTACATTTTGCTCTTTTTACACAGGTTCTAATCTGTCTGGTTTTTCTCAGCTCAAATCCACCACATTTTCTGTGGAAACCTTAGTAAATATGTTGGGTTTTTGTAAAAATGTAAGGAACACGCCCCTTTTCGGTGGCCACAGATTCTCTCCCAGCTGCCAAGCACCTTTTTCGTTTTTTTTCCAGTAAAATGGAGACTTAGTAAGGTTTTTTTTTTCGATTCTGGCAAAAATTCAGAAAAAATCCAGAATCTGGAGCACAACCCGACAAAACGTGTCGGGTTTACAATAGTAAATCAGGGCCACAATGTTCACCATGTACAATTGCATTAAGAACTTAAAGGAATTACCAGCCTTGAAAAAATTATACCTAAACTCAGGATCAGTTGTTTGAAGGGACTGTTGTCCTAGTCAAGGGAACAAGACACCACTACAGTACCCTGCATTGCCGCTACTAATGGTATGGAGACAAAAACCACTTGTACACAGTACAGAGGCTGCACTACTATGACCCTTTCAAACAACTGATTGTTGGGGGTGCTGTGAGTCGGACATCCATTAATCTTATCTAGAAATCCCCTTTAAAGTCAGAGTAGTTTTTCTTTTGAAGGTGATGTCCCATAATTAACCTCTTAAGGACCCAGGGCGTACGGGGACGTCCCCGCACCCTGGGCCTTAAGGACCCATGACGTCCCCGTACGTCCTGGCGTTTTCCGGTCTCTGCCGCGCGCCGTGCAGAGATCGGAACTGGATGCCTGCTGAAATCCTTCAGCAGGCATCCAGGGCAAACGCCGAGGGGGGCGATCTGCGGCGATACCGGGCTGATCGGGTCTCTGGGACCCGAACGCCCGGTAATTTCGCATGATCCCGGCTGTCGCAGACAGCCAGGACCATGCTAACGTATAGGAGCGAGGTGGCAAGCCTGCCACCTCCTCCTATACCCTGCGATCTGTCGGTTAGTTAACCGACCAATCGCAGGAGGGGGGGCGGTTACTTCCTCCCGTCCTGCCCGGCCCCTGAAAGTCCGGAGAGGACGGGAGGAAGACCGGAGGACGCGGCGGGGGACGGGGGAGTGCTGGGGACCGGCCCCGGTACTTACCTCGTCCCTGAAGACCCGGATCCCTGCGAGGAAGATGGCGGCGGCGGCGACAGGTGAGTAGATCTTCAGCCGCGGTCAGGCCCTTTACAGCAATGCACGTCGCCGTAAAGCGACATGCATTGCTGTAATGGGACCCTGTAAACTACAACTCCCAGCATGCCCAGACAGCCCTTGGCGTCTGGGCATGCTGGGAGTTGCAGTTTTGCAACATCTGGAGGTCCACAGTTTTTGGACCACTGTGCCCTTCCAGATGTTGCAAAACTACACATCCTCAGCATGCCCTTACTGTCCAGGCATGCTGGGAGTTGTAGTGCTGTAACATCTGGCCCTTCAGATGTTGCAGAACTACAAATCCCAGCATGGCTGGACAGTTTTGGCATACTGGGGGTTGTAGTTTTGCAACATCTGGAAGGGCACAGATTGGGAACCACTGTATTAGTGGTCTGCAAACTGTACTCCTCCAGATGTTGCAAAACTACAACTCCAAGCATGCTGGGGGTTGTAGTTCGGCAACATCTGGCTCTAAAGATGTTGCCGAACTACTACTCCCAGCATGCCTGAGAATGTTTGGGAGTTGTGGTTTTGCAACAGCTGGAGGCACAGTGGTTGGGAAACATTGTTTCCTAACTCAGTGTTTCCCAACCCGTGTGCCTCCAGCTGTTGCAAAACCACAACTCCCAAACATTCTCAGGCATGCTGGGAGTAGTAGTTTTGCAACAGCTGGAGGTCCCCCCCCTTTGAATGTACAGGGTACATTCACATGGGCAGGGGGCTTACAGTGAGTATCGGGCTGCAAGTTTGCAATGCAGCAAATTTTGCGCCGCAGCTCAAACTCGCTGTAATCCCCCGCCCATGTGACTGTACCCTAAAAACACTACACTAAACTAACACAAAATAAAATAAAAAGTAAAAAACACTACATATACACATACCCCTACACAGCCCCCCTCCCCTCCCCAATAAAAATGAAAAACGTCTGGTACGCCACTGTTTTCAAAATGGAGCCTCCAGCTGTTGCAAAACAACAACTCCCAGTATTGCCGGACAGCCGTTGACTGTCCAGGCATGCTGGGAGTTTTGCAACAGCTGGAGGCACCCTGTTTGGGAATCACTGGCGTAGAATACCCCTATGTCCACCCCTATGCAAATCCCTAATTCAGGCCTCAAATGCACATGGCGCTCTCACTTTGGAGCCCTGTCGTATTTCAAGGCAACAGTTTAGGGTCATATATGGGGTATCGCCGTACTTGGGAGAAATTGCCTAACAAATCTTGGGGGTCTTTTTCTCCTTTCACCCCTTATGAAAAGGTGAAGTTGGGGTCTACACCAGCATGTTAGTGTAAAAAAAATAAACTTTTTACACTAACATGCTGCTGTTGCCCTATACTTTTCATTTTGACAAGAGGTAAAGGGGAAAAAAGCCCCCCAAAATTTGTAACGCAATTTCTCCCGACTACGGAGATACCTCATATGTGGGCGCAAACTGCTCTGGGGGCGCACAACAAGGCCCAGAAGGGAGAGTGCGCCATGTACATTTGAGGTGATTTGCACAGGGGTGACTGATTGTTACAGCGGTTTTGACAAACGCAAAAAAAACGAAACCCCACATGTGACCCCATTTCGGAAACTACACCCCTCACGGAATGTAATGAGGGGTGCAGTGAGAATTTACACCCCACAGGTGTCTGACAGATCTTTGGAAGAGTGGGCTGTGCAAATTAAAAATGTTGTACAGCCCACTGTTCCAAAGATATGACAGACACCAGTGGGGGGTAAATGCTCACTTTATGCCTTCTTACGTTCCTCAAGGGGTCTAGTTTCCAAAATGGTATGCCATGTGGGGGTTATTTTGCTGTCCTGGCACCATATGGGCTTCCTAAATGCGACATGCCCCCCGAGCAAAATTTGCTCTCAAAAAGCCAAATATGACTCCTTCTCTTCTGAGCATTGTAGTTCGCCCGTAGTGCACTTCAGGTCAACTTATGGGGTACCTCCATACTCAGAAGAGATGGGGTTACCAATTTTGGGGGGTATTTTCTGCTATTAACCCTTGCAAAAATGTGAAATTTGGGGGGGAAACACACCTTTTAGTGAAATTTTATTTTTATTTTTTTACATATGCAAAAGTCATGAAACTCCTGTGGGGTATTAAGGCTCACTTTATTCCTTGTTACGTACCTCAAGGGGTCTAGTTTCCAAAATGGTATGCCATGTGGGGGATTTTTGCTGTCCTGGCACCATAGGGGCTTCCTAAATGCGACATGCCCCCGAGCAAAATTTGCTCTCAAAAAGCCAAATATGACTCCTTCTCTTCTGAGCATTGTAGTTCACCCATAGTACACCTCAGGTCAACTTATGGGGTACCGTCATACTCAGAAGAGATGGGGTTACAATGTTTGGGGGGTATTTTCTGCTATTAACCCTTGCAAAAATGTGAAATTTGGGGGGAAACACACATTTTAGCGAAATTTTATTTTTAATTTTTTACATATGCAAAAGTCGTGAAACTCCTGTGGGGTATTAAGGCTCACTTTATTCCTTGTTACGTACCTCAAGGGGTCTAGTTTCCAAAATGGTATGCCATGTGGGGGATTTTTGCTGTTCTGGCACCATAGGGGCTTCCTAAATGCAACATGCCCCCAAAAACCATTTAAAAAAAACGTACTCTCCGAAATCCCCTTGTCGCTCCTTCGCTTCTGAGCCCTCTACTGCGCCCGCCGAACACTTTACATAGACATATGAGGTATGTGCTAACTCGAGAGAAATTGGGCTACAAATATAAGTATACATTTTCTCCTTTTACCCCTTGTAAAAATAAAAAAATTGGGTCTACAAGAACATGCGAGTGTAAAAAATGGAGATTGTGAATTTTCTCCTTCACTTTGCTGCTATTCCTGTGAAACACCTAAAGGGTTAAAACGCGGACTGAATGTCATTTTGAACACTTTCGGGGGTGCAGTTTTTATAATGGGGTCATTTGTGGGGTATTTCCAAGATGAAGACCCTTCAAATCCACTTCAAACCTGAACTGGTCCATGAAAAATTGTGAGTTTGGAAATTTTGTGAAAAATTGGAAAATTGCTGCTGAACTTTGAAGCCCTCTGGTGTCTTCCAAAAGTAAAAACACGTCAATTTTATGATGCAAACATAAAGTAGACATATTGTATATGTGAATAAAAAAAAATATTTGGAATATCCATTTTCCTTACAAGCAGAGAGCTTCAAAGTTAGAAAAATGCAAAATTTTTAAATTTTTCATAAAATTTTGGGATTTTTCACCAAGAAAGGATGCAAGATACCACAAAATGTTACCACTATGTTAAAGTAGAATATGTCACGAAAAAACAATCTCGGAATCAGAATGATAACTAAAAGCATTCCAGAGTTATAAATGTTTAAAGTGACAGTGGTCAGATGTGCAAAAAATGGCCGGGTCCTGAGGTGTAAAATGGCTGGGTCCTTAAGGGGTTAAAACATTTTTTTTATTTATGACTAGGAGTGAGTTAAAATAAAAAATAAAAACAACCTATACTTTCCCTTTCTGATCCCGGCGTCCGATTGTTACCACTATTTCCTTTTTCCTAAAGAAGTGAACATTCAGCCAATCACTGGCAGAGGGTGGACACCACTGTTGTCAGTAATTGTCTGAGCTGGGAGGTTCCCATCATAACAACAAAAGTCCTCAGTAAGAAGCACTAGTGAGGACTGGGTACCAGGAGTGTTGGCGTGGCAGCTATACAGGATGGGGAGAGGTGAGTATAGGTTGCTTTTCTAATTTATTATCCAACAACTAGCCTTATATGATTTAAAAAAAAATTCTGGACAACCCCTTTAAACCATAAATAGTACCCATCACTTACAATGGAGCCTTAGAAATGCACCTACATGCCTTACCTTTCACCCCAATTTTTAACATATTTTGGCATATTTCAGATAGATTTTTATGATTGTCACACAATACTTCCATCTTTTAGGTAAAAAAAAAAGTTAGTAACTCTTATAAACAAAAGGAAAGCCATTCGCACTTATCTTAGGTAAAGGTTATTTTTTGCCTTTGGAAACCTCAGTGGATAAAGCCATGGCAGGTGTTAGTTATCTAATGTCAGATAAATAACAGCCCTCAATAATTATTGTACAATGCTGTTTGCAGGCATACAACACCTAGACTGGCACAAATCTGAACTGCCTTTAGCAGAACAAGGCACGCACAATGAGGTATTATTCGAACAGGTATTATTAGACGGCAAACGATGTCAAGAAGACATTTGAAAGGCAAAGTAATGCTGTTCAGTGAGAAATTGCCATGTAGAGCTTAGAGGAAGGTGACTGCAAACCTATTAAAAGCCCAAAAAACATCTAGTTGGGTACACTGAACTCAAAAGGAGCTATTTCAACTGAATAAGTCAAATGTTCATGTAGTTTAAATTACTTGAAATTTTCTGAGCCTCCATATTATCTTGCTATAGTAACATAAGGTTTACTGTGCTTTTATAAATCATAAAAGTTACATAAATTGAAATCTGGAGGCCATTTTAGTGAAATAAAACCATTGAACTGTTTAGGTGTGTGCTTCCCTTAAATGTGTATAGAAGTAGAAAAGAAAAAGGCCTGGGGAGGCACCTAGTGCATTACCCTAAGAGACAACAATAATATTCCCATATAAAGTGGGAGCAGATGGAGGGTCTATGATATGGCCGCTCAACTGGAGCGTATGGTATATACGCATATAGCCTCAAGAAGAGGTACAATACGAGGGGATCCCGTGCAGGCCTGCAGGTCTCAGGACATATCCAGATGGAGATCCTCTAGTCAGACTGAACAGAGCAAGGAAAAGGTGACCTTTGTGCAGGTGCTCAGGTATCCAAAGGAATTTCACAACCAAGTAATGGAGGTGAATTGGAGTTTCAAGTTTTATTGGATAAAACAGCAATAACGCGTTTCAGGGTGTACAAACCCCTTCTTCATATTGACAGATTAATCTGTCAATCTAAAGAAGGGGTTTGTACACCCCAAAACGCGTTATTGCTGTTTTATCCAATAAAACTTGAAACTCCAATTCACCTCCATGACTTGGTTGTGAAATTCCTTTGGATACCTGAGCACCTGCACAAAGGTCACCTCATTCGCTCTCTGCCATGTCAATCATGCAGGTCAGAGCAAATGCTGTGTTCAGGTGTGCTGCATGTCTGCACCGATCTCTCCCTCCTCTCTGCCATACATAGGCAGGGAGGAAGGGAGGGAGAACAGTCTGCAGCGATTGGTTGCCTCTTCTATGCTCCGCTCTGTAGTGGGAGCGCAGCATAGAAAAGTGAAGGCGGATGTTCACCCAGCACTGCTTTAGATAATGTTGCACCTGCCGGGAAACGCCCCCTCCCAATGGCCAGAACGCACACAGAGTGTAAGCCGAAAAAAGGCCCAAGAAGGTATTTTTAAAAAATTGGCTGGGAATGGGTTAGCACTGTGTGTGTGGGGGGGGGGGGGGGTGTACAGGGAGGGGTGGAGTACAGGGAGGAGTACTTGGTGACTGAAAGGTCCTGCCGCTGGGGACCCCCGCAATCTCGCATGCAGCACCCACCTGTGGAAACTGCACACAGCGCTGCAGCCTCCGAGTCTTCCGGGTCATGACTACGGGGCCGGAGTATCATGATGTTATGACTCAGCCCTCGCAATGCTATGGGAGGGGGCGTAACCGGAGGCTGCAGCCCTGCGTGCAGCTCCCGTTGGTGGGTGCTGCATGCAAGATTGCGGGGGGTCCCCAGCGGCGGGACCGCCACAATCAGACATCTTATTCACTATTCTTTGGATAGGGGATAAGATGTCTTCGGCCCATAGTACCCCTTTAAATGCAGGGATTGGGTGATTGACAGAGCCAAGAGCCATTGGCTCCTCGCCCTGTCAATCATTCTTGCGGCCGCCTGCAATATGTAGGCAGCCAACAAGAGGCCCGTGCGTCCGTCCTCTGTGCTTTTTTGCTTCGGCGCAGGAGTGATGTCATCATCATGCGCCATAGCACAGACCTGAGGAGAAGACAAGAAGAGGAGAGAAGCTATGCTGCTGAGGACTACGGGTGAACCAAGGGAACCAGGGGAGCATTTTTTTTCTTAACTTAACATTAGGGGCTGCTGCACTAAAGGGGGCCACTGCACTAAAGGAGGCCACTGCACTAAAGGAGGCTCCTGCACTAAAGGAGGCTGCTGCACTTAAGGGGGCTGCTGCACTAAAGTGGGTTGCTGCACTTCAACTACCTAAAGGGGCCTCCTGTGCTAGAACTACCTAAAGGAGGCTGCTGCACTACAACTACCTAAAGGGGTCTGCTGCATGTACATTTGCCTAAAGGGGGCGGCCGCACCTACATTTACCTAATGGGGGCTGCTGCACCTACATTTACCTAAAGGGGGCTGCTGCACTAAAGTGGGCTGTTGCACTAAATGGGGCTGCTGCACTAAAGGGGGGCTGCTGCACTACGAATATCTAAAGGGGACTGCTGCACTAAAACTATTTAAAGGGGGCTGCTGCACTACAACTACCTAAAGGGCGGTGCTGCACTTACGTTTATCTAAAGGGGGCTGCCGCATCTACATTTACCTAAAGGGGGCTGGTGCAACTACATTTACCTAAAGGGGGCTGCTGAACCTAAATTTACCTAAAAGGGGCTGTCACACCTACAACTATCTAAAGAAAAAGTGAAATGATTTTCCCATAGCAACCAATCACAGCTCAGCTTTCACTTTACCAGAGCTTGTTTGCTGAGTTGTGATTGGTTGCTATTGGAAAATCTCTCACTTTTTCTCTTACACAGTTTGAAAAATCTGGGTCTATATCTTCACTGTAAGGGGGGGGGGGGTATTTCCTCCTTGTATACTGTTGTTATTGGTATTATTAGTCTCAGTATAGTATACAGGATTTAGTCAGTAACAGTAGGATGGTAATATGTATGGTGATAACATTTCCTCCTTGTACCCTGGTATTATTGGTAATATTAGTCTCAGTATACAGCATCAGGTCAGTAACAGTATAATGATGATATGCATGGTGAAAATATTTCTTCCTGTATACTGGTATTATTGGTAATATTGGTCTCAGTATACAGGATTTGGTCAGGTACAGTATGGTGGTAAAGTGTATAGTGATAATATTCCTTCTTGTATACTGGTATTATTGGTAATATTGGTCTCAGTATACAGGATTTAGTCAGTAACAGTATGATGGTAATATGTATGGTGATAATATCCCTCCTTGTATACTGGTATTATTGGTAATATTGGTCTTAGTATACATGATTTTGTCAGCAACAATATGATGGTAATAATTATGGTGATAATATTCCTTCTTGTATAATGGTATTATTGGTAATATTGGTCTCAGTATACATGATTTGTTCAGCAACATTATGCTGGTAATATGTATGGTGATAATATTCCTCCTTATATACTGGCATTATTGGCAATATTGGCCTCAGTACGCAGGATTTGGTCAGTAACAGTGTGACGGTGATATGTATGGTGATAATATTCCTCTTGTATACTGGTATTATTGGTAATATCATTCTCAGTATACAGCATTAACTCAGTAACAATATAATGATGATATGTATGGTGATAATATTCCTCCTTGTATAATGGTATTATTTGTAATATTGGCTAGTATACAGGATTTGGTCAATAACAGTATGATGGTTATATGTATGGTAATAATATTCTTTCTTGTATACTGGTTATATTTGTTAAATATTATATTTATTTATAGAGGTTCATGTGTTTATAGTGGGGAATTCAATTTTGCCCTTCCCTTTGTGGCTCTGCCTTCACCTAGCTACACCCATGACAAAATGGGCTGCTTAGTTTAAAATGCCCGAGCCTATTTTTGGTTCCAGTCCGGCCCTGGTGATAACTATAAAAAAAAGTGGTCAGATACAGCAGTTGTTTTAATTTTTTTTTGGCCATCTCCTCAAGGAGTCTACACTCTAAGGCTGGGTTCATACTTGCGAAGCTCTGGACAGAAAATTTCCATCCGGAGCTTAAGAGCGCGGCGACTGAATCAGTCAGCACTAAGGAAATGTAGACATTTCCGTCCCCATAGCCAGCAATGTCTGTAGAGTGGATTTCATCAGAACACTGAGCAGGTTTTCTGTCAAAAATTCCGACCAGAATATTCTGCAGTGTGAATGGGTTCACAGAAAACCAATTCACCTGCAAGTTAAGTTTCATGCAGCAGAATTCCCATCCAAAATTCCTTAGCAGAATTCCAGTTGGAAATTTTGTAGTGTGAACCCGGTCTATTGGTAACAACTACATCTCTTTGCAGTAGTTATTGTGTGATCTTGTGGAATCTCATCACTCTTGCTATTCCATTCTTGTAAACTTTGTGTTGCTTTCCATTATCCGTCTAATAAAATCCCATCTGGCAGAGTGTCTTTTTTATTTATTTATTTTTTCATTTTTTTCACGTTTTTGAAAGTTTTCTTAGCACAAGATTGAGCAAAGTTATTTATTTGAAGATGATCCTGGTATAAATCTTTGTAAAGATGAACGCATAAGATGAAGTTATTGATTTCTTAGAAAGGTTTTTAAATGTTTTGCAACCAAAATATACACTTGTAGAGTATTAAGATATATTATCGGCTTTCAGGGTAAGACAAGCTTCGCTGCATTTCAGAATGCAGAAATCTTTAAGATTTTAAATATCATTGCTAAGCTAAACTTCAGCTCTTACTCAGAGCAGCTTGGCAAAGGATGCAAAGTCATTATGCTAATGGTGGGTGAAAGAATGCGGGTGGTTTTATAGGACTTAACAGTCCTTAGGGGAAGAGTATTGATGCATTTATTTGTAGGTATTTATGTGAAGACATAATTTGTTAGGTATTGCTATTTCTTCTGTGGTTAATGAACAAATACTGAAAAGTATTATTATGCACTTAAAAGAAGTATGCGTGACCATCAACATTGCAGCTATTGCTGTACTGTAAGTCCATTACCATGACCTTGCTTGACATCTTGTAATGCCAAATAGATGAGAAAATCCATCAGAATATTGTATTTAATTTCTAAAATATAGGGGGGAATCACTAAAGGAGTACTGTGTTACAGGAACAATTATCCAAAGGAAGATGCATGAACACTGTGTCTCCAGCTCTCCCATAAAGGTACATGGCCGCCAATTCGTGTGGGGGTTGATATGCTCTGTTCCTGGGGATACCTTGGTTCCATGCAGGAGCCCCAGACACAAAGCAGTGGTCAACACCATGCATCTCTATGGGAGAGCCAGAAATATAGTGTTAATGTATCTTCCTTAGGATAGGGGATAAATGTTCCTGTACCACAGTACTCCTTAAGCAAAAGGTATCAGAATCTGAGCACAAATAGGCACCTATCAAATTTGTGGAAAGAGCAGTTATAAAAATGCACCAAATTTAGTGACAACGTATGCCATTTCTTTGTGTAAAACATTGGGGTAGACTAGAGTATATCTGCCATGAGTTGGCAAAAGGGAACGCTCCAGAGATTCTCAGCCGAAATGTGTAGTGAATATCCAGGAAAGGCAAGGGAACCATTGTGGGCCACGGTTGTCTGACAGAGATCTTTAACGTGTTTGCGCTGACAGCCGATGGTGAGTACAATCTTTTTCTGAAAAAACTAAATGCAATGATGTTGTCAGTACTAGAAGAAATTTGTTTCACAGTTAAGCATGGACTATGGGGGGCACTTATTAAACCCCCTCCAGTGAACAGGCTCCGCTGCAAGCACACAGGTATGCTGGATTTATATAAAGGGGCACACCCATGCTGAAATCACTGCTACTGAGAGATTTCAACAACAGTTTACGCTGGTTTGCCACAAACTGCCATAACTCTCGTGAACAGAAGCGAAAATGCCCCCTTTGCCCGAAACCATGTCCTAGTGCAGATTTTGTGCAATAGTTTGCCATTTTTGCCAGGAGGCAAAATAATCGCAAATAATTAAATAAACTAATAATAATAATATCCTTTATGAACAGTTCTCATTTCCCAGCTTGCTGCTGTGTGGGATGTTGGTTGCGATGTATCCCTGGAAGACAACATGTGAAGGAGAGGGCGTATGGTCAAAGACAGGGTAAATCACCAATCATTCGTTGCTGTTCACTACTGTGAATTATACATTATACATTTTATACTATCATTATCATCGTCTAAAAGAAAATTTTACCTAAATGAATAGCTTAATAATGCAAGTTTGATAAACAAAACATGACGGACTGTATCTTTTTCTTGGACATCCACTAAGCCCTTAGGTCAATTTTGTATATCATGTATTAGACACTTTTTCTTAGAACTGCATTTTCATGGTATCTTATAGATAACAATAAACATAAAACTTCTTCATCTCATGTTGGAAAGCTGTGAGATCCCATCGGCAATACTGCGTACTGAAATACCCCCATTTTGTCTAAACTAGTCCGCTAGTATTTCCGTAGCGGACTAGTTTAGACAAAAGTTTAACCTTCTGACCAGGATTAGGCTGGTTCTTCATGACTTTTTTATTTTCTTAAATTATATAACACATGAGAAATGAGGTTACCCTATTCAAGGTAACAATTTAGCACTACATTGGCAAGATGACAGGTTATGGATTGTGCCCTCAATAGCTGTTAGAAAATTGCCCTTGAAACCTTGTACCATGTTAGTATTTAGTGAGCATATTTTTGTTCCCAATATAAATTAGGAGAAGCTGGAATTCATATAAACAGGTGAATAAAGTATTATAATATACTACATCTTGAAATACCTTTCCTTAATAGGTGTTTTCCCATTAGCGGTAAGGTTTATGTGACACTGCACAGGTAAATCTGTCATGTTCAAAAAGGTTTTCATTAATATCCACTCTGCAAAATGGTTTTCATCACGTTTATGGTTGGCAGGTAACTAGTGTATTTTCCTAAATCTCTTTGAGTGTGAAGGCCTTACTATACAAAAAAAAAAAAAAAGAGGTTAACCACATCTTCTCATATACATTCATTCAAACAACATCTCAAAGGGTAAACCAAGGATTTAATAAAACTGGCATACCTTTGTGTGCAATGTACTGTGTATTACTCAAATTTTTCCTGTGTTTAGCTTTCGTGGATTGTTTAGCTTCTATGGATTTAGAAAAAAACAAAACATGCATGATCAAAATAGGATACTTGTTACTAGGAATACCCCCTTGGGAAAATATACAATATAATGTAGAAGAAACTTTAGACCTCATTGGATATTATATATTAATCCGTAACCATCCTTAACCATGAACAATATCAATATTTACCTTTTCATTACCCAACATAACCAGGTGTTCTAGGTCATGACCATCAAGCTACCGTAGACCCTCAGGGTTGTTGCTTAAAACTTCTAACTTACTAACTGCTTAGCCACCTTATGTAAAAACTATGAGATGTAGGATGTGTACAAAGTTGTTAAAGTAGCATAGTTGAGGGAATGGAGTTCTGCCATTTCTTTCATTTGCACCAACTCATCTGATAACTTAATATTTGGCAATATTGGAATTCTCCATAAAGAATGGAACACTGGCTACACATACTTCCATCCGATTCAATCAGGGGACATTTGACCTCTGGGACAGGGGATAAGGTATTAGTGCTGGTCCAGTAATTGGTGGTGGTCCCTCAGGTCAGCTAGTTATCCTGTGAATAGTGCATCATTTTTGATGTTGGGACAACCACTTTAAGTTGAGTAATGACGGCAGTAAAGGGAAAAGGAGCTTGACAGAATGAAAATCATGCCATTATCTAAGCACGGGTTATTATAAATCACCGAAAAGGTTGAAGACATAGGAAAGAAAAGGAGAAGGGTAGGAAGAGAAGAGATGATGCTTCAGAGATTTTGTATGAGACTTATGGTGCGTTGACATGTGCGTATTTTTGCTGCAGATCTGCTTCAGTAGATTTTTCTGCCCGTTGAAATCAATGGGCAGCCAAATCTGCAGTAGCAAATCTGCAACAGATCTGCAGCAAAAATGCGCTCGTGTGAACGCACCCTAAAGCTGTAAGTGGGAAGGAAGAGCAGCCGAGGAGCCATCTGGTTAGTCAAATACTCCCCAGCTCAACACTAGGAAGAGCCCACCCATCAGACCCAAGTATAAAGAGAAAATTCAAATGATGAGACTTTTTTATAAAGGGAAGATAAAAACTATGCAGGTTACACAATGATCTAGTACAAATCTACAACTGCCTCAGGAGAGATTCTATAAAAGGACCTTCACTATAAACTGAACTGAGGGTCTGTTTTGTTGACCATGTCTCCACCTCAAACTCAAAGGACTAAAAGTATCTACCTGTCAACTCTATTTTAATCTTTTTTTTTTTTTTATAACACTCGTTTTTCTTCCCTGTCGCCAGTTTAATTAGATTGTGATGTTTATCATCTCCGCATACTAAGTTGATAATTAAATCTGATAGATGTGAATGGGTATCCGAGCCCCTTGGATATGAGTAATATGAGTAATTATGTTTTCAAGTTAAAAACTGTAATACATTGTTATCATCAAACTAAGAGTTTTAAATTACTTCTGATCTTGACTCCGAAATCCTACTTTATTGTCAAATATCTGATACCCTAATAGGTATTCATCAAGCTACTAAGCCATCAATCCATAATAGGAGCCAAAGCTGCATTTACTTTCTCTTCTTTAATCTCCCTGCTCTTAATTGCCATATTGACAAAAAAAGAAACAGTTGTTTACCCTCTAAAATCTCAGGAGTGCCTGCCAAATTAATCCTTCTGAGAAGTGATTCTTCGGCTCCAGAAACAAGTAGCATGCAAAACAGTAAGAGACTTCCTTAAGAGGCAATGAACAACTTAAAGTGTTCTTAAAAATTAACCTTCACCATGAATGCCAACTTAATGGAAAATTACAACAACAGGCTTGTTGTTTTTAGTTGAATTACATTCTGCAACAGCCACAATCAAATATATTGAACTGAAATGGAAACCCAAAGTAAATGAGGTGAAGGAACGTACTTGGTATCCGCTAATACTTTGGAAAATGGTCAATGAAGACATATCTTCGATGTGTATGTTCTGTGATATGATGTTTTACTACATAGGGACAGCATCATTATGTTTGAAATCTAAAAATATAGTTGTTTACCTCATGAATGTTTGAAATGTTGAATCTTTGAAATGTTGAAACCGTGAGAACTAAAAATTTATTGTAAGGGTGGGGTCAAACACAGTGCATCCACAGCGTATTTAACACTGCAGATGCGCTGCCAGCAGTCTCAGAGCAACAGCAGAATGAGCTCCTAGCTCGAGTAGCTCTGTGTGTCTGCTCATAGCACCAGATTTGCCACTGGCAGTCACAAGTGGACACACAGAGCTACCCGACCGCAGCAGGCAGCTCACTCTGTTGTCTCCCTGTGACTGCCAGCAGCGCATCCGCAGTGTGAAATATGCATTTAATGCGCTGTGTGTGATCCTACAACACAAATAGCACATTCAAACACACAAAGTATACACACACATTTAGTCTGCCACTCATACTGCAACTCACTGTTCCTATATTTGCTCTCTTTGTCATCACCTCCCATCGTCTTAACTGTACCTCACAGCAGCTGAGCCTGATGAAACTGCTTCACCGATTGCATATCCCTCTGAAGCTTAAGAATCCTTTACAGACCAGTCTGAGGTTCCTTCTGCTTATGGAACTGCTCAATGAATCCAGCCTAGATCTTTTCTCTAAGCTCAGCATAGAGAATGACCCACAGTCTGCTTACTCCATGGAAAACAGATCTATGTGTATAAATTGCTATTTGTTCTAATCCTTACACATCACATTGAATTATAGTCAAAAGGAAAGAACACAGCCTGAACTTGCACAATATGGTATATACCACATGTACACATAAAAATCTATGTTTACTATCTTTGTCATCACCTCCCATCGTCTTAACTGTACCTCACAGCAGCTAAGCCCAATGCAACGGCTTCACCAATAGCATATCCCTCTGCAGCTTAAGAATCCTTTACAGACCGGTCTGAGGTTCCCTCTACTTATGGAACTGCTCCATGCATCCAGCCTAGATCTTTCCACTAAGCTCAGCATAGAGAATGAGCCACAGTCTGCTTACTTCCTGGAAAACAGATCTACGTGTATCAATTGCTAAGTGTTCTAATCCTTACAAATTGAACTATAGTCAAAAGGATAGAACACAGCATGAACTTGCACAATATAGTATATACCATATGTACACATAAAACTCTACAGTCTTTTATGTAAGGGTGGATGAACAATATGAAGTTTACTCCCCTTTCACTAATCCTTGACTGAAACCAACCTTGTTTACTAACTTGGCAAACTAAGGGTATTGAAGATCAAGACTAGTCTCTAACTCTCCTTTCCCTACCAAACATTCTGTTCCTGAGCTCCATAGCAGTATGTTCTAATGGTTGTTCAATGACTGGATATACACTAGGTAGCATTGACACTTATAGGGGGAGATTAATCAAAACCTGTCCAGAGGAAAAGTTACTGAGTTGCCCATAGCAACCAATCAGATCGCTTCTTTCATTTTTGAAAAGGGCTCTGAAAAATTTAAGAAGCAATCTGCTTGGTTGCCATGGGCAACTCAGCAACTTTTCAAGGATAGGGTATAATATGTCTGATCGCGGGGGTCCAGTTCCTTGGTAAGCCTGTCCATTACTGTATGACACTTATTTATTAAAGTCACCTTATGTTGGACAACCCCTTTACGTGTTGGCTATTTTTTTCTGAAAGGTGTCTCCAGATAAGTTGCAAAGCTTTTGGAAACTTGAGATAATCTCATTCAGCACATGCTTAATCAAAGGTTGTTGTTTCTGCTCTTTCCTCCTCTCTGATTTACACTGTGGCATTACTTCAGCTGGAATAAGCCACTACAAATTTACCAGCAAAGGGAGTCATTTAGACTATAACAACTCAATTATTGCCACCCATATAAATTATTCTCATTAAAGGATGAGCATAAATATATTAGTTTACTTTAAAAAGATCTAAAACATTACTGTCTGTACAAATTATGGTGCCCGGAATTTTAATTTATTGGTTTGGGTTTTGTATTTATTTATTCATTATTTATTGATAGTTTGCTTCCGTTCAATGTGTACTGTAAAATCATTTATTTCCAGCTCAAGATTAAAAAGGGAATGAACTTTTACCTTGAAGAATCTCTTTAAAAACACACACACAAAAGTGAGAAGAGTAAAGTAAATTAACTTGAAATTGACTTGTGAGTTTGATGCTTTAATGTCATCTGAGTTGATGCGTAACGTCTTTGGTCTGAACTGTGCCTGTCTGTAATGGGATTTTGAAATCAAAGGTTTTTTTTTTTTCATATTGGTATTTCAGGCTTGTTCGACTCTATGTGATTTTCCTTCGCTACAATTTATTACTTCGAATTTGATTTCAAACATGGGAATTTCTATTTTTTTTTTATATATTTCCCTTTTATAGTTAGAGCAACAAGAATGCAAATGGAAAATTAGATAATATTTGACCATCTAATAAATAGTGTGTCTTATTGAAACTAGATTTAAGACTTATTTCATTTATTTTACCCGTTTTGTCATCCTTCCAGATCACATCAGTAAATGATTGTTATAGACTTGTGAAATTCTGAAAATGAAAACTGCATTCTACCAGGTCCCAGGATATCAATAATGAGATCAAAATCCTTGAGACTTAGAATATTATATTGGTATTATAAAGGTATAGATAGTAACATCTCCTTTTTATGTGATGCTCTGGGTAAGGGAAAAACACATTTCGGCATTGCAAGCTATATGGAAAACCAGTGGGTAGTAGTGACATAGAAAAGGCTTAGAGGGCAGCAAACTATACAATAGCAATTAGTGCTAGGCAGCTACTGCCAATGCAAATAATATAATGGAAGGCGTCAAAAAAGGTTTGTAAGCACATGATGTTGAGAACATAATTCTATGTCTATACCAATCACTAAGATAGAAAACACGGCAGCACTCCTAGAAGTACAGTGAATGGTGGCTTTATTATCACCAAAGTGTACATAAAGCCACCATTCACTGTACTTCCTGGAGTGCTGCTGTGTTTTCTATCTTGCTGTATCCAGTGGGGCCCAGGACCGGGGTCCAACCACAGCCTGCACCCACCTACATACCGCAGTGTGCTGCATCACCTATTGTTTTGTATACCAATCACTGGTTAGATAAAACATGAAATATTTGTTTATATATGTATGTCTAGTGCAGAGTTTATACCACTTTTTGCTTAAACAGGTTTGCCTGCGCTGCCTGGTAGAACAATTATAACATCACTAGAAAATCTCAGGAAACTGCTGCCAATGCTAATAATATCAAAGAATAGATTAAAAAAAAGTTTAGGTGCACATGATCAGAACATAATTCTATGTCTATATCAATCACTGGTTGACTCGGTCCCACGCCCCCTGATGATGCTGGGTGTCAGCTCAGTAAAACAGGTTGGATACACAGACTGTGATAACTAATATGCTGCTGTTTAAGTTTTTTATCCTTTGAGTGCAATAAAGTACACCATTGAAGTAATTCTAAACAATATTACTCAAGATCCCCTCTTTGTTTTTTAACCTTGCAAGCACATCTCTATGAGGATGGCAGGATCGTGAATCCCCATGAAGCCTAAGGTGCGTTAGCAGAGGAAGCGGCATGAGATGTCGTACAATAAGAGGAAAGTGTGGAAACTCCATGAAGAGTTTTAGAGCTCCAAGTCAATGGCACAACATGTGAGATGACAAGTTCCTAGGATCGGCATGTGATACAACAGATATCAGAGCAGAAGAGAGATTTCCAGCGAGGAGAAATCTCCCACATTTGTACTTTTTGGAACCTCTGGCTGCTCATAGATATTCAGGAGGATTGGAGTTGTGAACGTAATAGTAATTGCCCTTATTAATGACTGCAGTATACTGGTTACACGGTATTAGTACTATAGATTCTGAATACAATTTAAAGGGAAAACTAAGCTTTAACCCCTATAGGACCATTACTGTCTTACAGTGTAGGTGGAAGAATTTATAACCATATACCTTATAACCATGCACCAGTTGTTTAAAAAAAAAAAAAAATATATATATATATATATATATATATATATATATATATTCCATTGGAGTACCCATTTAAACTTGTATCTACCAAATTGCCCAAATTAACAGAAAGAACCAGATGCTCTAACTATTCTGCAAACTTTTAAGGTCACTTTCATAAAAAGGATATGACATTTCTCTCTATGTGCAGTCATTAAAAAGAAATTCAATATCTAATATCCAAGATAACATCAACTTGGCTCATGGTGACAAGTCACATCTATTAGAACGTGTGTGTTCCTCTCCCTCATGTAAATAATTGTTACCTGTGACTAATAGATGTGCCTGAACCATCTAGAGGGATCAGCTCTCTGTGACACCTATACCATGATATGTGATTAGAGTAGGCTCCCTTTATGTACATACAGTAGCAGTTATACTCCCAAGAGTAATTGAACTGACCTCTGAAAAAAGGCACAAGCTTATAAACAATGGGAAGCCCAGATGTAGTGGCCTGAATTATGGCTTGTAATTATTGGCAACGGTTACATTCAGCAGCAGTTCTATTCTGCAAACCTTCCTCAGTATTTACTGCCTAAAGCTAGAAAACATTTGTCTTTTTTTTACAATTTTTAATTACTCTTTCAGTTGCTTGTCTATTTATCTATCTATCTTTCTCATATCTATCTATCTATCTATCTATCTATCTTTCTATCTCATATCAATCTATCTATCTCCTATCTATCTATCTTTCTATCTATCTCCTATCTATCTATCGATCTCCTATCTATCTATCTTTCTATCTCATATCTATCTATCTATCTATCTTTCTATCTCATATCTATCTATCTATCTATCTCCTATCTATCTATCTATCTCATATCTATCTATCTATCTATCTATCTTTCTATCTCCTATCTATCTATCTTTCTCATATCTAGCTATCTTTCTATCTCATATCTATCTATCTATCTCCTATCTATCTCATATTTATCTATCTATCTCATATCTATCTATATCATATCTATCTATCTCCTATCTATCTATCTATCTATCTATCTCATATCTATCTATCTCATATCTATCTATATCATATCTATCTATCTCCTATCTATTTATCTATCTATCTCATATCTATCTATCTATCTATCTTCTATCTATCTATCTATCTAATATCTATCTATCTATCTATCTCATATCTATCTATCTCATATCTATCTATCTATCTCATATCTATCTATCTATCTATCTATATATCTCATATCTATCTATCTATCTCATATCTATCTACACAGGGTATGAAATGGCTTTGCAATAATATGTATAGATGTTTATCCCATGAATGTTATGCTATGCACTTTCTTTCGCCCTAATTGCACAAGGTGTAATATGTTTACTATGATATAGTGTAGCAGGTCTGTGACGCCCTTTCTGTCTAGTCCCCCTCTGTGCCAGCCTCCTCCCCCCCCCCTTTGTTTTGCTTGCAATCATTTTAATCATATCCAATAAAAATATATTTTACATTTCAACAAATGACTCCAAATTCTGGCGTTTGTATATAAGTTCAGGGAGGTGCTCACTGTAGATGGACTTGGTCCCAGAAGTTTCAAACGATGCCAATAGTAGAAAACAGCAGCACACAGTTGACTTGGTGAAGAATATGTGGCTTTATTCACCAAACAATGGCCACGTTTCGGCTGCCTCTCGCAGCCATTGGCTGCGAGAGGCAACCGAAATGTCGCCATTGTTTGTTGAATAAAGCCTGATATTCTTCACCAAGTCAACTGTGTGCTGCTGTTTTCTACTATTGGCATCTATCTATCTATCTTATATCTATCTCATATCTATCTATCTATCTATCTATCTATCTATTATCTACCTACAGTAGCTACCAAATTCAAAATTCACATCCAAAAAAGATTTATTGGTTGAACCAAACACAACTTAGTATTGCCAAAGTGAGTGAGATATTAGGGAATGAGGAACGGGGACCCATGGGGTCGGTGTATAGGAGTGTATGGTATATCATGACCTTCTCAGTCTATGGCAGACACTGACATATTGCCCTGAAATGCTGGCTGTGTTCTCTTCCTCCCTCAGCAGAATGCAAAGTTTCTCTTCCTCCATCATGGACCCAAAAAAGATCAGGCGTAGGAAATGTTCCCGTGTTAGATACAATCGAGGGTATAAAAGACTACTTTTTAGCCTCTTTTATTGAAGCTGAGAAGTTATGTTTCTATTTATCTAACATTTCATTTCTATCTATTTATCATCTTTCTGTTTATTTATTGTATATCTATCTATCTATTTCATATCTATCCATCTATCTATATCATATCTATCCATCTATCTATATCATATCTATATCATATCTATCTATCATCTCATGTCTATCTATCTCATATCTATCTATCTCATATCTGTCTCAGATCTATCAATCTATCTCATATCTATCTATTTATTTATTTATCTATCTCATATCTATCTATCTTTTTCATATCTATCTATCTATCTATCTATCTATCTCATATCTATCTCATATCTATCTCATATCTATCTCTCTATCTCATATCTATCTATCTATCGATCTATCTCATATCTATCTATTTAACTATCTATCATCTATGTATCATCCATGTATCTGCTTATTTTTGATCTATCTTTCTGTTTGTTTGTTTTGTTATGTATTTATTTATTTATAGTATATCAATCCATCTCATATCTATCTATCTCATATCTATCTCATATCTCTATCTCTCTCTCTCTTTCTCTCTCTCTCTCTCTCTCTCTCTCTCTCTCTATATATATATATATATATCTCATATCTATCTCTGTCTCTCATTCCAACTTCCACATAACAGAAGTGAAGGACTTAGCAGCACAGTCTGTTGAGGTGTTGTCACATTACAGTACCGACCATATGTCTTTCATGCATATTAATGGTCTAGGTAAAGAGTGCACAAAAAAAAAATAGAAAAGAAAAAAATCTGATACATTTCTTTTTCTCATTTTCCTTTATGGTTTTTCTGCTTCACTGTGTACATCTTTGCCCACAGAATGAACACAGAAATTATAGACTAGATGTATGGAGGAAGTTGCTTGCATTCATCACTGACAACATTTGTCAAAAAAAGAGACTTCAAGAAACTTCAAGTAAAACTGTGAAAAATAAGTTTTCTGGATTTTTTTTAAGGGATTGGCCACCTTTGCCATAACCTTTAACATAACCCTGCTGTGAGAATGATGTATAACTTACAAATACCACGATGCTTCTATGCGGCCCCGTTCTGTCACATCGGCAAGCTACTCTCCCGCTTGGTCTTCTGTCTCCATACATGACTGCTTATGGAGGAGCATGTAATGATACACATGCCTGTGCCACCTCCACTGTAGTGTACTGCTATGGAGGAGGCACAGGGACATGTATACTCACATGCTCCTCCATATGCAGCCATGTATAGATGATGAGCCATCCGGATGTGTGAGGGAAGAGAAGATCAAGCCTTGGATTATGAATAAGTGACACATCATACTCACCGCAGGATTATGTAAAAAGTCATGGCAAAGGTGATCAACCCCTTTAATTATTCACCAATAAAGCACAACAAATAATAAGTCAGCGACAAAAATGAGCATATAAAAGAATAATATTCTTAAGTAGCTTACAATGTTGAGGAGTTCCCAACAGGACCCCACATTCATACCCTGAATGTTCGGTTGGGTGGAGGCGCTGAGGCAGATATGTAACCCAGCTCCCGGGTAGTAGAGGCTCAGAATCAGTCTGCAGAGCTAGAAGAGGTAACTAGAGTGAAGAACCACAGGGATATAGGTGGACACCTCCAAAACCCTGTTACATACACAATAGCCCATGCCTTAAATTTTGGTCAAATAACAAACCAATGTTGTACGCAGTTTATATCCATCACTGATACTGTCGCCCTACTCATACTTGGGTCCCTTAACTTGGATTGACCTCTATAACAACTTGTGGGATGCAGTTCTGTGGTTTTTGGCTACAACTTAATAAAGGGCTTTTTTATCATTTGTGTTAAACCTTGCCTTTTCACAACAGCTACTTCTGTTTTGACATGCTGGAATGTGTGGTATGGGGTGTGATGCAAAGGGCAGATGGAATTACCCTCGGGCCAGATGGTATTAACCCCTTGTATTCATGATGCCAGGGCGTGGTTTATCCTCAATACCACCCAAAGGTATATCGCTGGATCCTGGGCTAGGCACGGGGGCAATAATGACTCAGATGCCAAGTTACGGATGACGGTTGCTTTACTGAGGTTAGACAGATGGTAAAGTCTATACAATTCAGCCAGGGCCACGGAGGTGACCAGTGACTCAGAGACCTTAAGAGTTTGCTAGGACTTGTAGTAGATGGGGTCAATTTAATGCAGGCCACGTTGACTTGACAAATTAGGACTGTGACTGACTTGACTTGTGACTGATGACTGCTAAGACTGTGACTGAGGCTTACTTGCAGGTTTGTAGCTTGTGGCTGCAGACTTGACTTGAGGCCTCCTATGTCTCTGGACACACACTTAGGCTCCACTTGACTGGACCTCAGCTGGAAGCAGGAGAGTGAGCAGAGGCTACACCCAGGGCTTTTATGGTAGAGGCTCTGGGGGGGATCCCATTGGCCACCTTTAAGTCACCTGGTCACTGATACCTCCTGGGTTACAATCACATGACAAAAAAGACACTAAACCCCAGGGCCAAAGCCCAGGGTAAAAAAAAACTATTGCTTACCCCTAAAAATGAACTTTTATTCAATACAAGTAAAAAGTCCCAAAACTGAAAAATTTTAAAACTGATACCAGGTGTACCTAGTGCTTATAGTATCAAAATAAAGAGAATAGTATCCACCATTTCTCCAGAGAAGTAGCCCTGCAGTGGCTAATCATGTGAAAGGTAACACACTGGTATCGCTTAAAAGCAAAACACTATTGCCACCTCTACATGTTTCGCCACCTCCGCGGATTTTTCAAGAGGCAATGGTGGCAATGGCAGCTGCCAAAATGGCGGAGGGGGTATTTATAAACCACCCTCCCCTTTGTCATCAATGTGCGTCCAGGTTCTCTCCAATGGAGTTGTCTTTTACATCTGTTATTATCCAGGTCACCAATAGAGTCTCTCCCACACTTAAACCCACCTGTGTGAGTAACCTACTCACCAATCACTTCGTGTTCAGGAGTCCGTCATGACCGCGTCATGACCGCATCACCTCTCATCATCCAGCGGTGCCCGTGTTTACTCCCTCCATCATATCGTTGCGCCGCGCATGTCTAATGCCGGCTTTCACGGTCTTAGTCTGTGCCAACGCTATCCAGTCTATTACGCATGCGTTAGAAATCTGCGCATGCGCTAGCACTTAAAAAATCTCAGCTGTCTAGGCTACTACATTGCCTGATGTATAGGGAGAATTTCATGTAGTGCAGCCTAAGTAATATTTTACAATTAGTGATGATGTCTATAAGGCAGTGATCAGCATCACTATAGTGATAGTCCATAATGTCAGAAGTATACACAATGTATCAGGCAATAATGACAATGCACTGAAAGTAATAATCTGTTATGACATAATAGGCAACAATATCTACCTGAGTCTAATGCTACCTACATTGTCAGAAGCTGATGGTATACCAGTTGACTCATTATTGTTCGTCACTATATGTGGCCAGCACGCAATAATGTATGTGGGTAACAAAAATGATAAAGAAATATATATATACATGACCTGGAGTCCCATAATAGCAGCTGCCAAATAATGAAAAAATATATCCTTGGGAAAAATTATGCAATTAATCAAGAATTAAAATGAAGGCATATCATAAAAAGGCTGCAAAAGAGAAGCCTTCATTCAAACCCCTTGGTGATTAACTATGCAGTCGCCAAATCCATCTCGCCTCCTCTTGTAGTAGGCGAGTGTCAAGAGGATTAGACATGCGCGGCGCAACGATATGATGGAGGGAGTAAACACGTGCACCGCCGGATAACGAAAGGTGACGCGGTCATGACGGACTCCTGAACACGAAGTGATTGGTGAGTAGGTTACTCACACAGGTGGGTTTAAGTGTTAACATTTTTCAGTTTTGGGACTTTTTACTTGTATTGAATAAAAGTTAATTTTTAGGGGTAAGCAATAGGGTTTTTTTTACCTAAGGTTTTCTACTAAGGGTATAAAATTGGAACATGTTAAATAACCTACTTATACAGAAATCTCTCCGGACAGCTGTTTCGGGTGATTGCCCCTTGTCAGTATAGGGTGTTGGCTGGCTAGTAGTGCATATCCTTTCTTCCCAGAATTCCCAGTGCAGTGTAAATGGCCTATAAGTCTCAAAATAGCTTTATAAAACTATCCTTAAAAATAAAAATGACCCCTTTAGTCCTATGATGATAGCCTTTAACTAGCTAGCCAATATATTCTTCACTACTGATTAAACAGCTGTATGCAAATGGTTATTTTTTTCTTCTAGAATCATCTCTGACTTAACATACATTTCTAGTCAGTTTCCAAGATTCCTAGTTGGAGTAAAACACAGATTTTTTAAGGAAAATCCCCTTAAAAACAGTGTGAGAGCTGTTGACAAATGCATTAATGTGATTATCTTACCATAGATATCAATAGGTGCATAGCCTTCTCTAAATTCAATCTCTACCTGCATGAGAATCAGGGTTCTGGGTACACTGTTCTCCTGACAGGTGTTTCCCCCACTTATCAGACATTTATTTGTCTGTGTATAGTATCTGTCTGTAAAAGGGTTTTGGGGGTGTCCACCTGTGTCTCTGGGGTGCCTTGCCCTTGTTACCTCTGCGCTTGACAATCTGATCCTGAGCCTCCCCTTCTTGGGAGCTGGTGTACACTGTTACGCCGAGCGCTCCGGCTCCCCGCTCCTCCCCGGAGCGCTCGCTACACTCTCGCTCCCGCAGCGCCCCGGTCAGATCCACTGACCGGGTGCGCTGCGATACCGCCTCCAGCCGGGATGCGATTCGCAATGCGGGTGGCGTCCGCTCGCGATGCGCACCCCGGCTCCCGTACCTGACTCGCTCTCCGTCGGTCCTGTCCCGGCGCGCGCGGCCCCGCTCCCTAGGGCGCGCGCGCGCCGGGTCTCTGCGATTTAAAGGGCCACTGCGCCGCTGATTGGCGCAGTGGTTCTAATCAGTGTGTTCACCTGTGCACTCCCTATGTATACCTCACTTCCCCTGCACTCCCTCGCCGGATCTTGTTGCCATTGTGCCAGTGAAAGTGTTCCCTTGTGTGTTCCTAGCCTGTGTTCCAGACCTCCTGCCGTTGCCCCTGACTACGATCCTTGCTGCCTGCCCCGACCTTCTGCTACGTCCGACCTTGCTTCTGTCTACTCCCTTGTACCGCGCCTATCTTCAGCAGTCAGAGAGGTTGAGCCGTTGCTAGTGGATACGACCTGGTCACTACAGCCGCAGCAAGTCCATCCCGCTTTGCGGCGGGCTCTGGTGAACACCAGTAGTGACTTAGAACCGGTCCACTAGCACGGTCCACGCCAATCCCTCTCTGGCACAGAGGATCCACCTCCTGCCAGCCGGCATCGTGACAGTAGATCCGGCCATGGATCCCGCTGAAGTTCCTCTGCCAGTTGTCGCCGACCTCACCACGGTGGTCGCCCAGCAGTCACAACAGATAGCGCAACAAGGCCACCAGCTGTCTCAACTGACCGTGATGCTACAGCAGCTACAACCCACAGCTTCAGCAATCATCTCCTCCGCCAGCTCCTGCACCTCCTCCGCAGCGAGTGGCCGCCTCAGGCCTACGACTATCCTTGCCGGATAAATTTGATGGGGACTCTAAGTTTTGCCGTGGCTTTCTTTCACAATGTTCCCTGCACTTGGAGATGATGTCGGACCAGTTTCCTACTGAAAGGTCTAAGGTGGCTTTCGTAGTCAGCCTTCTGTCTGGAAAAGCTCTGTCATGGGCCACACCGCTCTGGGACCGCAATGACCCCGTCACTGCCTCTGTACACTCCTTCTTCTCGGAAATTCGAAGTGTCTTTGAGGAACCTGCCCGAGCCTCTTCTGCTGAGACTGCCCTGCTGAACCTGGTCCAGGGTAATTCTTCCGTTGGCGAGTACGCCGTGCAATTCCGTACTCTTGCTTCAGAACTTTCCTGGAATAATGAGGCCCTCTGCGCGACCTTTAAAAAAGGCCTATCCAGCAACATTAAAGATGTTCTGGCCGCACGAGAAATTCCTGCTAACCTACATGAACTCATTCATCTAGCCACTCGCATTGACATGCGTTTTTCCGAAAGGCGTCAGGAGCTCCGCCAGGATATGGACTTTGTTCGCACGAGGCGTTTTTTCTCCCCGGCTCCTCTCTCCTCTGGTCCTCTGCAATCCGTTCCTGTGCCTCCCGCCGTGGAGGCTATGCAAGTTGACCGGTCTCGCCTGACACCTCAAGAGAGGACACGACGCCGCATGGAGAATCTCTGCCAGTACTGTGCCGGTACCGAACACTTCCTGAAGGATTGTCCTATCCGTCCTCCCCGCCTGGAAAGACGTACGCTGACTCCGCACAAAGGTGAAACAGTCCTTGATGTCAACTCTGCTTCTCCACGTCTTACTGTGCCTGTGCGGATATCTGCCTCTACCTTCTCCTTCTCCACTAAGGCCTTCTTGGATTCCGGATCTGCAGGAAACTTTATTTTGGCCTCTCTCATCAACAGGTTCAACATCCCTGTGACCAGTCTCGCCAGACCTCTTTACATCAATTGCGTTAACAATGAAAGATTGGACTGTGCCGTGCGTTACCGCACGGAACCCCTCCTAATGTGCATCGGACCTCATCACGAAAGAATTGAGTTTTTGGTCCTCTCCAATTGCACTTCCGAAATTCTCCTTGGACTACCCTGGCTTCAACACCATTCCCCAACCCTGGATTGGTCCACAGGGGAGATCAAGAGTTGGGGTACCTCTTGTTTCAAGGACTGCCTTAAACCGGTTACCAGTACTCCCTGCCGTGATCCTGTGGTTCCCCCTGTAACCGGTCTCCCTAAGGTCTATATGGACTTTGCTGATGTGTTTTGCAAAAAACAAGCTGAGACTCTTCCTCCTCACTGTTACGCCTAGCGCTCCGGGTCCCCGCTCCTCCCCGGAGCGCTTACGGCGTCTCTCTCTCCGCAGCGCCCCGGTCGGTCCCGCTGACCGGGAGCGCTGCACTGTCATGGCCGTCGGGGATGCGAATCGCACAGCGGGACGCGCCCGCTCGCGAATCGCATCCCAGGTCACTTACCCGTTCCCGTCCCCTGCTGTCATGTGCTGGCGCGCGCGGCTCCGCTCTCTAGGGCGCGCGCGCGCCAGCTCCCTGAGACTTAAAGGGCCAGTGCACCAATGATTGGTGCCTGGTCCAATTAGCTTAATTGGCTTCCACCTGCTCCCAGACTATATCTGACCTCTGCCCCTGCACTCCCCTGCCGGATCTTGTTGCCTTAGAGCCTAGTGAAAGCGTTACTGTGTTGTCCTTACTGTGTACTTGACCTCCTGCTATTACCTTACTGACTACGATCCTTGCTGCCTGCCCCGACCTTCTGCTACGTCCGACCTTGCTTTTGTCTACTCCCTTGTACCGCGCCTATCTTCAGCAGTCAGAGAGGTTGAGCCGTTGCTAGTGGATACGACCTGGTCACTACCGCCGCAGCAAGACCATCCCGCTTTGCGGCGGGCTCTGGTGAACACCAGTAGTGACTTAGAACCGGTCCACTAGCACGGTCCACGCCAATCCCTCTCTGGCACAGAGGATCCACCTCCTGCCAGCCGGCATCGTGACAGTAGATCCGGCCATGGATCCCGCTGAGGTTCCCCTGCCTTCTATCTCTGATCTCACCACGGTGGTCGCCCAGCAAGCCCGACAGATCGCCCATCTAACCCACCAGCTGTCGGAAGTGTCCACCATGGTGCAGCAATATCAGTCGCAACTTCTGCCTCTGCTACAGCAGCAACCATCTCCTCCGCCAGCTCCTGCACCCCTTCCGCAGCGAGTGGCCACTCCTAGCCTCCGCTTGTCCCTGCCGGATAAATTTGATGGGGACTCTAAGTTTTGCCGTGGCTTTCTTTCGCAATGTTCCCTGCACTTGGAGATGATGTCGGACCAGTTTCCTACTGAAAGGTCTAAGGTGGCTTTCGTAGTCAGCCTTCTGTCTGGAAAAGCCCTGTCATGGGCCACACCGCTCTGGGACCGCGATGACCCTGTCACTGCCTCTGTACACTCCTTCTTCTCGGAAATTCGAAGTGTCTTTGAGGAACCTGCCCGAGCCTCTTCTGCTGAGACTGCCCTGCTGAACCTGGTCCAGGGTAATTCTTCCGTTGGCGAGTACGCCATACAATTCCGTACTCTTGCTTCTGAACTATCCTGGAATAATGAGGCCCTCTGCGCAACCTTTAAAAAAGGCCTATCCAGCAACATTAAAGATGTTCTGGCCGCACGAGAAATTCCTGCTAACCTGCATGAACTCATTCATCTAGCCACTCGCATTGACATGCGTTTTTCTGAGAGACATCAAGAGCTCCGCCAGGAAAAAGACTTAGATCTCTGGGCACCTCTCCCACAGTCTCCGTTGCAATCTATGCCTAGGCCTCCCGCCGAGGAGGCCATGCAAGTGGATCGGTCTCGCCTGACCCAGGAGGAGAGGAATCGCCGTAGGGAAGAAAATCTTTGTCTGTACTGTGCCAGTACCGAACATTTTTTGGTGGATTGCCCTATCCATCCTCCACGTCTGGGAAACGCACGCTCGCACCCAGCTCTCATGGGTGTGGCGTCTCTTGATGCTAAGTCGGCTTCTCCACGTCTCACGGTGTCTGTACGGATTTCTCCTTCAGCCAACTCTTCCCTCTCAGCCGTGGCCTGCCTGGACTCTGGTGCCTCTGGGAATTTTATTCGGGAGTCCTTGGTGAATAAATTCCGCATCCCGGTGACCCGTCTCGTCAAGCCACTCTACATTTCCGCGGTCAACGGAGTCAGGTTGGATTGCACCGTGCGTTACCGCACGGAGCCCCTCCTAATGTGCATCGGACCTCATCACGAAAAAATTGAGTTTTTGGTCCTCTCCAATTGCACTTCCGAAATTCTCCTTGGACTACCCTGGCTTCAACACCATTCCCCAACCCTGGATTGGTCCACAGGGGAGATCAAGAGCTGGGGTACCTCTTGTTTCAAGGACTGCCTTAAACCGGTGCCCAGTACTCCCTGCCGTGACCCTGTGGTTCCCCCTGTATCCGGTCTCCCTAAGGTCTTTATGGACTCTGCCTGCCACAAGAAGTGCCTCTCCCCCCCTCCCAGTCCAGTCAGGCAAGCCTCGGTGCCTCCTCATGGCCCCCGTCCTGGTGTCACACTGCCCCGTGCCAGGCCTCGCCCTCTGCCCTCCCTCCCCATTCCCACTCCTGCTGTACTGCCTGCCGTTGAGGAATCCCTCCATTCTTTCCCGGTGTCCTCATCCCAGGGGAGGCAGTTACCGGACAAAGAGAAGGGGAGACCTAAGGGGGGGGGTACTGTTACGCCTAGCGCTCCGGGTCCCCGCTCCTCCCCGGAGCGCTTACGGCGTCTCTCTCTCCGCAGCGCCCCGGTCGGTCCCGCTGACCAGGAGCGCTGCACTGTCATGGCCGTCGGGGATGCGATTCGCACAGCGGGACGCGCCCGCTCGCGAATCGCATCCCAGGTCACTTACCCGTTCCCGTCCCCTGCTGTCATGTGCTGGCGCGCGCGGCTCCGCTCTCTAGGGCGCGCGCGCGCCAGCTCCCTGAGACTTAAAGGGCCAGTGCACCAATGATTGGTGCCTGGTCCAATTAGCTTAATTGGCTTCCACCTGCTCCCAGACTATATCTGACCTCTGCCCCTGCACTCCCCTGCCGGATCTTGTTGCCTTAGAGCCTAGTGAAAGCGTTACTGTGTTGTCCTTACTGTGTACTTGACCTCCTGCTATTACCTTACTGACTACGATCCTTGCTGCCTGCCCCGACCTTCTGCTACGTCCGACCTTGCTTTTGTCTACTCCCTTGTACCGCGCCTATCTTCAGCAGTCAGAGAGGTTGAGCCGTTGCTAGTGGATACGACCTGGTCACTACCGCCGCAGCAAGACCATCCCGCTTTGCGGCGGGCTCTGGTGAACACCAGTAGTGACTTAGAACCGGTCCACTAGCACGGTCCACGCCAATCCCTCTCTGGCACAGAGGATCCACCTCCTGCCAGCCGGCATCGTGACACTCACAGGCCTTATGACTGTCCTATTGACCTCCTCCCGGGCACTACTCCACCCCGGGGCAGAATTTATCCTCTGTCCGCCCCAGAGACTCTTGCTATGTCTGAGTACATCCAGGAAAATTTAAAAAAGGGCTTTATCCGCAAATCCTCCTCTCCTGCCGGAGCAGGATTTTTCTTTGTGTCCAAAAAAGATGGCTCCCTACGCCATTGCATTGACTACCGCGGTCTTAACAAAATCACGGTAAAGAACCGCTACCCTCTACCTCTTATCTCTGAACTCTTTGATCGCCTCCAAGGTGCCCACATCTTTACCAAACTGGACTTAAGAGGTGCTTATAATCTCATCCGCATCAGAGAGGGGGATGAATGGAAAACGGCATTTAACACTAGAGATGGACACTTTGAGTATCTGGTCATGCCCTTTGGCCTGTGCAACACCCCTGCCGTCTTCCAAGACTTTGTTAATGAAATTTTTCGTGATCTCTTATATTCCTGTGTTGTTGTGTATCTGGACGATATCCTGATTTTTTCTGCCAACCTAGAAGAACACCGCCAGCATGTCCGCATGGTTCTTCAGAGACTTCGTGACAATCAACTTTATGCCAAGATGGAGAAATGTCTGTTTGAATGTCAATCTCTTCCTTTCCTAGGATACTTGGTCTCTGGCCAGGGACTACAAATGGATCCAGACAAACTCTCTGCCGTCTTAGATTGGCCACGCCCCTCCGGACTCCGTGCTATCCAACGTTTTTTGGGGTTCGCCAATTATTACAGACAATTTATTCCACATTTTTCCACCATTGTGGCTCCTATCGTGGCTTTAACCAAAAAGAATGCCAATCCTAAGTCATGGCCTCCTCAAGCGGAAGACGCCTTTAAACAGCTCAAGTCTGCCTTTTCTTCTGCTCCCGTGCTCTCCAGACCTGACCCATCTAAACCCTTCCTATTGGAGGTAGATGCCTCCTCAGTAGGAGCGGGAGCGGTCCTTCTACAAAAAAATTCTTCCGGGCATGCTGTTACTTGTGGGTTTTTTTCTAGGACCTTCTCTCCGGCGGAGAGGAACTACTCCATCGGGGATCGAGAGCTACTAGCCATTAAATTAGCACTTGAGGAATGGAGGCATCTGCTGGAGGGATCAAGATTTCCAGTTATTATTTACACCGATCACAAAAATCTCTCCTATCTCCAGTCTGCCCAACGGCTGAATCCTCGCCAGGCCAGGTGGTCTCTGTTCTTTGCCCGATTTAATTTTGAAATTCACTTTCGGCCTGCCGATAAGAACATCAGGGCCGATGCTCTCTCTCGTTCCTCGGATGCCTCGGAAGTAGAGCTCTCTCCGCAACACATCATTCCTCCTGACTGCCTGATCTCCACTTCTCCAGCCTCCATCAGGCAAACTCCTCCAGGGAAGACCTTCGTCACTCCACGCCAACGCCTCGGAATCCTCAAATGGGGTCACTCCTCCCATCTCGCAGGCCATGCGGGCATCAAGAAATCCGTGCAACTCATCTCTCGTTTCTATTGGTGGCCGACTCTGGAGACGGATGTTGTTGATTTTGTGCGGGCCTGCACTGTCTGTGCCCGGGATAAGACTCCTCGCCAGAAGCCCGCTGGTCTTCTCCATCCTCTGCCTGTTCCCGAACAACCTTGGTCTCTGATTGGTATGGACTTTATTACAGACTTACCCTCATCCCGTGGCAACACTGTTGTTTGGGTGGTCGTTGATCGATTCTCCAAGATGGCACATTTCATCCCTCTTCCTGGTCTTCCTTCTGCGCCTCAGTTGGCAAAACAATTTTTTGTTCACATTTTTCGTCTTCACGGGTTGCCCACGCAGATCGTCTCGGATAGAGGCGTCCAATTCGTGTCAAAATTCTGGAGGGCTCTCTGTAAACAACTCAAGATTAAATTAAACTTTTCTTCTGCTTATCATCCTCAATCCAATGGGCAAGTAGAAAGAATTAACCAGGTCCTGGGTGATTATTTACGGCATTTTGTTTCCTCCCGCCAGGATGACTGGGCAGATCTTCTACCATGGGCCGAATTCTCGTATAACTTCAGAGTTTCTGAAACTTCTTCCAAATCCCCATTTTTCGTGGTGTACGGCCGTCACCCTCTTCCCCCCCTCCCTACTCCCTTGCCCTCTGGTTTGCCCGCTGTGGATGAAATAACTCGTGATCTTTCCACCATATGGAAAGAGACCCAAAATTCTCTCTTACAGGCTTCATCACGCATGAAGAAGTTTGCTGATAAGAAAAGAAGAGCTCCCCCCATTTTTTCTCCCGGAGACAAGGTATGGCTCTCCGCTAAATATGTCCGCTTCTGTGTTCCCAGCTACAAATTGGGACCACGCTATCTTGGTCCTTTCAAAATTTTGTGCCAGATTAATCCTGTCTCTTATAAACTTCTTCTCCCTCCTTCTCTTCGTATTCCTAATGCCTTTCACGTTTCTCTTTTTAAACCACTCATCATCAACCGTTTCTCTCCTAAACTTATCTCTCCCACTCCTGTCTCCGGTTCTTCAGAAATTTTTCCTGTAAAGGAGATACTGGCCTCCAAAAAGGTCAGAGGAAAAACCTTCTTTTTGGTTGACTGGGAGGGCTGTGGTCCTGAAGAGAGATCCTGGGAACCTGAGGACAATATCCTAGATAAAAGTCTGGTCCTCAGGTTCTCAGGCTCCAAGAAGAGGGGGAGACCCAAGGGGGGGGTACTGTTACGCCGAGCGCTCCGGGTCCCCGCTCCTCCCCGGAGCGCTCGCTACACTCTCGCTCCCGCAGCGCCCCGGTCAGATCCACTGACCGGGTGCGCTGCGATACCGCCTCCAGCCGGGATGCGATTCGCGATGCGGGTGGCGCCCGCTCGCGATGCGCACCCCGGCTCCTGTACCTGACTCGCTCTCCGTCGGTCCTGTCCCGGCGCGCGCGGCCCCGCTCCCTAGGGCGCGCGCGCGCCGGGTCTCTGCGATTTAAAGGGCCACTGCGCCGCTGATTGGCGCAGTGGTTCTAATCAGTGTGTTCACCTGTGCACTCCCTATGTATACCTCACTTCCCCTGCACTCCCTCGCCGGATCTTGTTGCCATTGTGCCAGTGAAAGCGTTCCCTTGTGTGTTCCTAGCCTGTGTTCCAGACCTCCTGCCGTTGCCCCTGACTACGATCCTTGCTGCCTGCCCCGACCTTCTGCTACGTCCGACCTTGCTTCTGTCTACTCCCTTGTACCGCGCCTATCTTCAGCAGTCAGAGAGGTTGAGCCGTTGCTAGTGGATACGACCTGGTCACTACCGCCGCAGCAAGTCCTTCCCGCTTTGCGGCGGGCTCTGGTGAACACCAGTAGTGACTTAGAACCGGTCCACTAGCACGGTCCACTCCAATCCCTCTCTGGCACAGAGGATCCACCTCCTGCCAGCCGGCATCGTGACATACATTTCTGCGGCAGTGCCTTCACCCATTGGAACATCAGGGGTAGGAATGTGAGGTCCTGTTGGGAACATCTTAGACATGATTATACTCATACAACTTAACTTAAACTAATTTAATATTGCATAAAGAAAAGGAAAAACCATGCATAACATAAAATCAACATCAAAAAGTATACCGTAAACAAGGAAATTTGGATATTGGTTTTCCTTACCCACACACGCACACCTGCGGCCCACCCCAATCTTCGCCCTATCAGCTGTTGGAGCTCATTCAAGAGATGGGGGCCATACAAAGTCCTGCTTTGCAGCATCACTTGGATTTGGAAGAATTCTTACAATTTCTGCCATTGGACCTTAAGGCCTTTACTCTGTGTATGAAGATGGGGTGCCCTGTTGTAGTAGAAAGGCTTTTGGCTTACACTTATGCTGACAGTAGTCAGGTCAGTCCAGCTGCAGTTTCTCTTAACTGTTCACACAGGCTGTAGTGGAATCAGTTCTGATCTCTCCAGCTCTGCAGTAGATCTCTCTTAGCCACTGCTGCACTCTTTGGGAGCAGATCCTTGTAACCTCTTCCCTGCACATCCTTTCATTTAGCTTTTCCTTGCTGGACCGAGGATCTCTCGTAATAGCTGTCACCATGTGATCACAAAACCCCACCTTCCAGTTTTTTAGTCACTGCTCAGTTCATTTGTGGGTACAGTCCGCCATCTACTAAACACTGCAGGTGTTGCAGGGCAATAATAACAAAAATCCCAAGGGTTACATGTCTATAAAGGGAAAGCACAATTAAAGAGCACCTATCGTAACAGAAAAAAAATAATGCTCTTTTTTATGTGTACAGTTTCTGTATTTGGCTCACAAATCCCTCTGTTCTGTTGCTTACTCATTCTGACATCCTGTGCTCAGGAAAGGGCATGTCCGAGGCAAGCACTTAGCCTGCCCTCACTCACCATGCATTTACTTCCTCCCTTAGTCTGCTGTGCTGGGTTTCTTCATTTAATCATTGCAGGCTGCTCTGTAACCCCCTCCTCCCTGTTTTCATACAGGAGTCTGATAAACAGGACAGGAGTGAGCAAAGCGAATTGCTTGTCCCGCACTCACTTATTGGACTTTGTCCCAGCCTGTCCTTCAGCTTGAACAAAGATGATGTTGTAGCCGGATAGGATTACGTTCTAAATAGTAGGGGGACCCCTAGTGGTCTTTTTTATAAGCCATGATTTCTATAAAAAGATATTTTTTATGCAGTATATTAGAAAGGTTTATTTTTTGCCAAGATGAACAACATATAAAAGGTTTTTGATTCTAACAGTTTCCATTTAATATCTCCAGCTCACAACTGTAAATAAATAAATGGTATTATTTAAAAGTGAAATGTCTCAAAGAATAGAACAACTCAGAACTGCAGATTCTCAACTTTTAACATGGAGTTTACATTAGGTATAATAATAAGAATAATGAAGCCGTTCTAAGATAGTTCCTTATATCAGGAACATTGCCTACCAGAAGAAAAGACTTTATCCCCTGCATACCAGAAATAAAGGTAATATTTGATTCTAATAAGGAATAAGTCATCACTTCTTCCTGCTATAAATATTCATTTATCTGATGCGACTGCTAATTGGCAAAGTGGACGCGGTTCCTGCTGACAATTATCTCGCCTGCCGCTAAGGTTAGAGAAGAGTTAGAGAACGCCAACATATTTAGCAGGTGCTGCTTCAAGTAGATCATGGAGAAAAGCCAATGCAAATGATCACAGAAATGCTCTGGCATCCATCATTTGTAATAATAAATGCAGACCGTGCGCACATTCGAGAGGTTTCTGTGCACTATAAATCTCTGGCATCTCTTTGGTCCTAAAAAGTTTGCTGAAACAATATAATAATTCTGCTAACTCTTTTTGTGCCACCATCTTAGATTTGTTTTCTGTGACACCTTTCTGCTCTCTTCCCAAAAAATAGATGATGATAACAGAATTATATTGTCCTGTCAGATTTCAATGGCTTCTAGCCAATGAGTTCTGCCGTGATAAGACACACATTGTATTTTAATTGGATATGTTAGGCAGCAGATGGCAGAAAAAAGCAATACATCCACTTTACTTTACGGATACCTTGTTTAATCAAGCATTTCCACTTGTTTGGGGCTGTTTAGCTACAGCTGCATCAATGTAAAAAAAATTCCAAAAAGAAACAGCACAATTCACTATATATTACTCATTACTTCAGTACATAAAGCTATAGCGCTACTACCATACTTTGTTGTATCGGTTTCTAAAGAGCTTGCCTGAACAGATGTGCTATGATGCTACTTGCCAATTGTATGCTTGTTTTGAACCATTTGCTTTAAATAGAAGACCACAAGAAGGCGGCTATATAGGCTTAGCTTACGGTAAAAGCAAATTGTTCTTCTTGATAAAGCCCTTTGTGGGCACAATCAGGCAGGAAGCTGATAGTCTTATCATAACGGTTAGCGTTCTGCTCCATTATGTTCTACTATCGAGATGATTCATAAATGTCTACGTTTGTTGTATTGTGTAGTATAAGAGGGTATAACTACACATAGTTACATAGTTATATAGTTCATAAGGTTGAAAACAAACCAGAATCTATCGAGTTCAATGTATATCACTTTTGTTTTCCTACTGTGTTGATCCAGAGAAAATAAAAAAATCTCTATGAGACCTATGTCATTTGCCCCATTCTAGGCATCAGAATTAAAGGCGTTATCCACAATAAGGTTGTCTCTGGAATACCCCTTTAATCCCTGGATCAATTTTCTGTCCCTATAAATCTAGTATCTTGTAGTTATTCCTTCAGATGTTCACTATGGCTTAATAATTCAAATAAGGATCTGAAAAGCACCATTGTGTGCAGAGGTTAGCAAATTCAAGATGCAGATATTATACTTGTAATTGTAAAGTGAGAATGACTGGAGGCTATTCTCATTCTGCAGGAATGTCTCAGCACTTAATTAATTACTCTGGATTAAAAAATACAGTTATGGGAGGGACTGCTCCATGTCCATGTATGTAGTCATGGGAGGGACTGCTCCATGTCCATATATGTAGTCATGGGAGGGACTGCTCCATGTATGTAGTCATGGGAGGGACTGCTCCATGTCCATATATGTAGTCATGGGAGGGACTGCTCCATGTCCATACATGTAGTCATGGGAGGGACTGCGCCATGTCCATGTATATAGTCATGGGAGGGACCACACCATGTCCATGTATATAGTCATGGAAGGGACTGCTCCATGTCCATGTATGTAGTCATGGGAGGGACTGCTCCATGTCCATATATGTAGTCATGGGAGGGACTGCTCCATGTATGTAGTCATGGGAGGGACTGCTCCATGTCCATATATGTAGTCATGGGAGGGACTGCTCCATGTCCATACATGTAGTCATGGGAGGGACTGCGCCATGTCCATGTATATAGTCATGGGAGGGACCACACCATGTCCATGTATATAGTCATGGAAGGGACTGCACCATGTCCATGTATATAGTCATGGGAGAGACCGCACCATGTCCATGTATATAGTCATGGGAGGGACCGCACCATGTCCATGTATATAGTCATGGGAGAGACTGCACCATGTCCATGTATGTAGTCATGGGAGGGACCACACCATGTCCATGTATATAGTCATGGGAGGGACCACACCATGTCCATGTATGTAGTCATGGGAGGGACTGCACCATGTCCATGTATATAGTCATGGGAGGGACCGCACCATGTCCATGTATATAGTCATGGGAGGGACCGCGTCATGTCCATGTGTGTAGTCATGGGAGTCATTTTTCTATGGGGAAAGGTAGTATTTATATCTCTGTGTGTATATAGTTGATACAGTCCTGATTTTTGCAGCTCCGGGAACTGATTACAAATGTGGTGCCACGTGCAAGATCCCGGGGGTCCCCAGCAGCGGGACTCCCACGATCAGGCATCTTATACCCTATCCTTTGGATAGGGGATAAGATGTCTAAGCATAGGAGAACCCCTTTAAGTGTGTGTATCATGCCAAGATTAAGGGTCTTGTTGACCCTAACTGTGTCAGAATTTGGTGTCCTTATGTCTCTCACTTGTTGAATGAAGCAATAAACAAATAATTTTACTGCACCGAAGAGCTAGATTTTCCTCTTTGTATATGCACTTCCTTTGGGTTGGAGACGCTGCCACCCTTTCCAAACTCAGGGAGTCAGGAGTGGAGGTGGAAACCGAGATCCTGTTACCCATGCCCAAGTGGCCACTACAATGTGAAACACTGCTGAACAGTTCAAGTCCACTCTTGCATCTCAGTCTGGCTACAAATGATGCATAAACTCGTACCCCATCCAGTCCACACTGCTATAAACCCCAATGCTGCCATCACTGATCTCGAGTCCCCCCCTAAATAACACATACACAAAACAAACTTACTGGTACCAACTGGTATCTATCAGAGATACTTAGGGTTCTTGAACCACTTCCTGACATTGGACATACAAATATGGCAAAGTTGCCTGGGGCATAACACAACATGACGGACATTTATGTCTCAGCTGTATTCTGAGCTGAGCTCGCTTTACAGAGTATGAATGACTGCTGCTGTCGGGCTGCAATGAAGGCAATGTCTGTTATTTCACCACTTAAAGTTGTTAGAAAAAACTTTTTATGCAATGTAGATAATACCATTATTTGTCCATTTGTAATATTTGTACATGTCCGTTGTTTTGTAAATAAAGAATATTGCATTGAGCCTGCTGGACTTCTACTTTCATTGCAGTGGGCTTTAGGGAGGGATTGGAGTATCCAGGTCTGAGATGCAGAGGAGGCCCTTGGCTTGTCAATCAGCCTGATGTGTGAGTGGGGAGTGTGTAATAGAGCATCAGTGTACAGAGCCCTGCTTGTCCTCAGTGCACAGAGCCCTGCTTGTCCTCAGTGTACAGAGCCCTGCTTGTCCTCAGTGTACAGAGCCTTGCTTGTCATCAGTGTACAGAGACCCGCTTGTCCTCAGTGTACAGAGCCCTGCTTGTCCTCAGTGTACAGAGCCCTGCTTGTCCTCAGTGTACAGAGCCTTGCTTGTCCTCAGTGTACAGAGACCCGCTTGTCCTCAGTGTACAGAGCCCTGCTTGTCCTCAGTGTACAGAGCCCTGCTTGTCCTCAGTGTACAGAGCCCTGCTTGTCCTCAGTGTACAGAGCCCTGCTTGTCCACATTGTACAGAGCCCTACTTGTCCTCAGTGTTCAGAGAACTGCTTGCACTCAGTGCAAAGAGCACTGCTTGTTCTTAGTGTACAGAGCCCTGCTTGTCCTTAGTGTACAGAGCCCTGCTTGTCCTCAGTGCACAGAGCCTTGCTTGTCCTCAGTGTACAGAGCCCTGCTTGTCCTCCGTGTAAAGAGCCCTGCTTGTCCTCAGTGTACAGAGCCCTGCTTGTCCTCAGTGTACAGAGCCCTGCTTGTCCTAAGTGCACAGAGCCCAGCTTGTCCTAAGTGCACAGAGCCCTGCTTGTCCTCAGTGTACATAGCCCTGCTTGTCCTCAGTGTACAGAGCCCTGCTTGTCCTAAGTGCACAGAGACCTGCTTGTCCTCAGTACACAGAGCCCTGTTTGTCCTCAGTGTACAGAGCCCTGCTTGTCCTCAGTGTACAGAGCCATGCTTGTCCTAAGTGCACAGAGCCCTGCTTGTCCTCAGTGTACAGAGCCCTGCTTGTCCTTAGTGTACAGAGCCCTGCTTGTCCTCAGTGTACACAGCCCTGCTTGTCCTCAGTGTACAGAGCCCTGCTTGTCCTCAGTGTACAGAGCCCTGCTTGTCCTTAGTGTACAGAGCCCTGCTTGTCCTCAGTGTACAGAGCCCTGCTTGTCCTCAGTGTACAGAGTCCTGTTTGTACAAAGGGCGCACAGAGCCCTACTTGTCCACCCACACTTCCTGTATTTTGTCTCTGCAAAACACAGGTATTAGCTGCAGGAACAAAAATATACACATATTTTAAATAAAGTATATTACAAATATACAGATAGGCTCAGATTTATGAAAGAATGTCTATGGCAGAGTTATTTTCCCACGTTTGTTTGGCTGGTGGGTTTGACTAGCGTGCATCTTAAGAAGGTGCAGCAGGATGATGAATTTTGCGCAGCTCTGCTGTGGTGGGAAAAGCTCAACCACATGTACTTTTTCTAGAGACACTTTCCCGGGACCTGGATTTGGCAGGTTAGGTGTTTTTACTTAATTTCACAGAGCTGCCTGGACATTTTTACTTGCATTTTAGACGCTACTGTGGTGTCCCGGCACCATATTTCATACTGTGCCTTAGTTATTAGTCCCCAAAGTTAGAGTCCCTAGGACTGTCAGGGTTCGCTTCCCTAATTAACCCCTATTCACCCCCTAGTAACTTGATATTCATAAATATTATTTATATAAATATATGTATATGTGTTACTCACTTGTTTTAGTGTAGCAGGACCTGCGGGTCATGTGACCCAGTTCACAAAACTCTATGGTTTGCTAAAAGACCTTTGGTGGTTCCAGTCAGGTGATCACCCAAAATCCATTTTAACGGTGAGTGACAGCTGATATGGACCAATCCAAAACGGCCAGCCCCTGCCCATATAAGGGAGCTGTGCCATTTTGTTGCTCTCTTGTTCCTGCGCAGCAAAGCAAGCAGCATCATAGCTCTGGGATTGCTGACTCTGGACGAGGTAGGACCTCCGCAGCTTTCAAGACAATTACTAGGCCAAAGCCTAGTTCTTACAATTCCCCTCTATCTCCTAATCCAACCCCTAAATCCAGTGGATCTATGCAAATTCAATCCTCCTAATCTTAAAGGGGTATTCCAGGCAAAAGCTTTTTTATATATATCAAGTGGCTCCAGAAAGTTAAACAGATTTGTAAATGACTTCTATTAAAAAATCTTGATCCTTTCAGTACTTATGAGCTTCTGAAGTTAAGGCTGTTCTTTTCTGTCTAAGTGCTCTCTGATGACACCTATCTCAGGAAATGCCCAGTTTAGAAGAGGTTTGCTATGGGGATTTTCTTCTAAACTGAGCATTTCCCGATACAGGTGTCATCAGAGAGGATTTAGACAGAAAAGAACAACCCTAACTTCCGAAGCTCATAAGTACTGAAAGGATTAAGATTTTTTAATAGATGTAATTTACAAATCTGTTTAACTTTCTGGAGTCAGTTGATATATATAAAAAAGTTTTTGCCTGGAATACCCCTTTAAGAGAACTTTCCGGTCCTAAGCAACTGTCAGTCACTGCTGTGCTGTTTATATAGACTCTGTTATCTGGACTGTTGCTGATACTGCATGTACAGAAAATCTTCAGTAAAGTTCCAGCAAGTTTTAAGTTCAGCACTGCTGTGGACAATCCATTTATTTTACACTCAACTATCGCTCTTGGGAAGGGTGGCGATAGACCCAGCATCACTACAGAGTTTTAACCCTCACCCTGGCGTCACGAGTGACAAGGGTTAAGTTAACCCCTCATATACTAAAGCAACACCCCAACTACTCTACAGCCCCACCAGGCTACCACACTACAATCAAATTTGATTGCGGTGTCTAAGGGGTTAAAGCCGGACATCACCGTGATCGGTGACGTCTGGCATTAGAGATGGGTCCTGGTGGCAGATAGCCACTAGGACCACCTGGCTATGACCCACGCTCAGCTCCTGAGCACGTGTCATAGAAGGGGAGTGGGAGGCTGTCATCCACAAGAGGATAAAGGCTGAATTGTGGAAGGTAGAAGTGATTCTCACTGGTAGGTGGTGTAGCTTTGCACCTAAAAATGTACCTTTGTGCACAAAATAGCGACTTTTGACAAAAGTCGCAAATGATAAATACGTGACCACTGCATGGTCAAAAAGAAAAAGTTCTACGGGTAGGCAAAAAGAGTAAAACTGTCTATATCAAAAGACGCATAAAAGTCTCAAAATATGCTGCTTGCGCCTGAACTGCGCCTAAACATAGACAAAAAAAATGCTCGAAAAGCAATGATAAATCTCCCCCATAATGTTATTTTCTACATTATATCAAAAGTTTTTGCTAATGACCGGTACACTTTAAGTACTGTTATCAATAGTGATTACAACACTTGAGAGCCTGATTGACAGCTCTGGTGCCCAATTGACACCTTTGCAACATATTTGAGGGGCTTCTATGGCAGCTGAAGGCCTTCACTAGGCCTCTGTGCCTGCCACTCTGTGATCCACTAATACTCAACTACAGTGTGTTCCATCCAGGAGGTTGTCCAGGCATGCTGGTAGTTGTAGTTTTGCAACAGCTGGAGGCACCCTGATCGGTAAACGCTGCTCTACTAACAAAGCACAGATTGAACTGATTATTGCTAACCAACAGCATCGTTATGATTATTATAATCATTGCAAGCATTCCTTCTCTCAGTTCACTCCCCCATCATGATAAACCACCACCTGCCTTCATTTTTTTTATTTTTCTACATTGATATTGTTCTGCTCACTCTCACTGAGCTCCACAGACTGGGAAGGGGTGTTCCCCAGCAGATGCCCTGCTGTGGAGAACATTCTCCCTTGTTACATACAACCTAACCTACAAATTTGATTGTAGTGTCTAAAATGCAAGTAAAAATGTCCCGGTAGCTCTGTGAAAATAAGTAAAAACACCTAACCATCCAAATTCAGGACCTGGGAAAGTGTCTAGTTCCCTCCCTCACAAGCGTCTAGGAAAAAGTGTATGTAGTAGAGCTTTTCCCAACATAGCAGAGCTGCGCAAAATTCATCATCCTGCTGCACCTTCTTGATAAATAAGATGCACGCTAGTCAAACCTACCACTCAAATAAACGTGGGAAAATAGCTCTACCGTAGACATTCTTTCATAAATCTGGGCCTCTATGTCTTGTTGATTTTTTACCAAACATCATTATTATGCGTACTATATTTGTAATTTTTTTAAGTGGTATTTAATTTTTCTTTAATAAGAATTGTATTTTATGTGAAAGGCTATATTGACTCTGATGTTTTTGAGGTATATAGTATACTAGCTTTTTCCCGCGGCTTCACTCCCGTTAAATTTGGGGTAACATAGATTTACTTTTTACGATCCTATAGTAATGAGGCCACTCTGAGTAAAATCTACGGGCATCCAAACAACCCGAAACATTACATCTGCTGTTTCATGGAATTGAAGATCGACATCCTTTGAGGACTTTTACCAAGTCTGCGCGCAGGGGAACCCGCCTTTTCGCGCTGCTTATATACTGCCAACAGTCCTCATGTCCCATCCTCATATCCCGTCCTCCTATCCCGTCTTCCTATCTCGACCTCCTATCCCAACCTCCTATCCCGACCTCCTATCCTGACCTCCTATCCCGTCCTCCTATCCCGTTCTCCTATCTCGACCTCCTAACCCGACCTCCTATCCCGTCCTCCTATCCCGTCCTCCTATCTCAACCTCCTATACCATCCTCCTATCCCGACCTCCTATCTCGACCTCCTATCCTGACCCCCTATCCAGACCTTCTATCCCAACCTCCTATCTCGACCTCCTACCCCGTCCTACTTTCCCCTCCTCCTATCCTGTTCTCCTATCTCGACCTCCTATCTCCACCTCCTATCCCGACCATCCTGTCCTCCTATCTCGACCTCCTATCTTGACCTCCTATCCCGACCTCCTATGCCGACCTCCTATCCCGACCTCCTATCCCGACCTCCTATCCCGTCCTCCTATCCCGTCCTCCTATCCCGTCCTCCTATCCCGACCTCCTATCCCGACCTCCTATCCCGACCTCCTATCCCGACCTCCTATCCCGAACTCCTATCCTGACCTCCTATCCTGACCTCCTATCCCATCCTCCTATCCCGATCTCCTATCCCGATCTCCTATCCCGTCCTCCTATCACGTCCTCCTATCCCGTCCTCCTATCCCGTCCTCCTAACTCGACCTCCTACCCTGATATCCTATCCCGACCTCCTATCCCGACTTCCTATCCCGTCCTCCTATCCCGACATCCTATCCCGACATCCTATCCCATCCTCCTATCTCGACCTCCTATCCTGTCCTATCTCAACCTCCTATCCCGACCATCCCGTCCTGCTATCTCGACCTCCTATCTCAACCTCCTATCCCGACCTCCTATCCTGACCTCCTATCCCGCCCTCCTATATCGACCTCCTATCCCGACCTACTATCCCGTCCTCCTAACTCTACCTCCTATCCCAACCTCCTATCCTGTCTTCCTATCTCGACCTCATATCCCATCCTCCTAACTCAACCTCCTATCTCAACCTCCTATCTTGACCTCCTATCCCGACCTCCCATCACGCACGACCTCCTATCCCGATCATCCCGTCCTCCTATCTAGACCTCCTGTTTCGACCTGCTATCTCGACCTCTTTTCCCGACTTCATATCCCGACCTCCCATCCCGTCCTCATATCCAGACCTGTAATATGTGTACCAGGTATTGAAATATCTCCAGCCGTACGGAAGTTATGTGGGAAAATACAGTTCCCATTGATTTGCATGGGACTTTAAACAAAAACACAGACCCTCACAAATGGGGGTAGTTAAGGGTTAAATTAACTATCCTATTTTTTTAAGTGGTCATATAAGTAACATGTGACCAAGTATTATTGAAATATCTCCAGCCGTACGGAAGTTATGTGGGAATATACATTTCCCTTTGATTTGCATGGGACTTTAAACAAAAACCCTGACCCTCACAAATGGGGGTAGTTACGGGTTAAATTAACTATCATAAACAACACTTAAGAAGCTTATTTTAACAATTTACTAAAGTCTTACAGCTTGGATTGGCAGCTGTTGCATCGTATATCATCAGTTTTTGTGGATCAGGGATTTGCTTTATATATGTAGCTATCTGTACATAACAGGAGAAGTTTAGGAGGTGTGGATATAAATCTTGGACGCTAATATTAACTATATCGTTTAAGGGATTCTTATATGCCTTGGAGAAACATTGATTCACTTAAGATTTACACCTCCTGTGGTTTCGGCATAATTGTTGGAGCCTGTGATAACAACCTAGCTGAGATACTTGGTCAGTGCTGGATTAAGCAATTTATACCAGGATAATTATATCAACAAAGCACAGAAAAAACTTTTCGGGAGCAGTCCAAGAATTTTTCACCAAAAAACGCAGACTTAAAAAAGCAGAGTGTTCTTGACAAACGACTCACAATCTTAAAACTCCTTTTTCACTATGCCCTGTGGTTCCTTCCACTTTGGTCGGTGCAGAAGCCCCTCCGAATACAGCAATGGGAAAATAAAAAAATAAAATAAAAAATAGGAGAGCGGACATGTTCCACTATAAAGTGCATACATAAAATATGATATTCCAAATGCACTTACTTCACTGAGGAGGGTTCTTACGTCCTAAACCCTCCTCAATCCTGCATGCCTTCAAACACTAGATCTGAACACCGTTTTATGAAGCCGGGCGTTCCCCTCGTTTTCTCTTTCTTTCCACTCCAAAGTTTTTTTTTTTAAGAGATTTCAAATACAGCCGAGAATTCAGAAATTCTCATTCCTTTATCAAATATGAATTTATTATACTAAAACATGCATAAAAAAATATATATAAAAGAGTACTAGTACAAACATCCGACGCATTGAGGGGATCATTCCCCTTCCTCAGGGATATACTTAAATAACTCAGTGAGTTCCTTATATACTCCTTAACTTCCAGGTTACCCCGGATACAGATTCCTATTGGGCCACACCAACACCTGATTTTTTAACCAAAATATTTTTTTAAAACCATTCAAAAGAAAAATTTATAAAATGGAAAATTGATTCTTTCATATTCTAAGGACGTTCAATATTTTCATTAAAACCATTCGGGGATAACGTGTTCAATTTAAAAATATAGAAACTTTCTCGTTTACATAAAGTAGCAAATCGCCGGAGCCCTTCTGTTATCCCTTCTGTTCAATATTAGTGATGAGCACATTCCATCTCGGTATGTGGTACTACCATAACTCCCGGGCAGCAGGCTCGCTGTCTTGGAGTTATACTTGACTCTGATCTGTCTTTCACTCCCCATATTCAGTCTCTTTCACGTTCTTGTCACCTGCATCTCAAAAACATTTCCAGAATCCGACCATTTCTCACTACTGAAACTGCTAAAACTCTCATTATTGCTTTGATTCACTCCCGCCTCGACTACTGTAGCTCTTTACTAATAGGCCTTCCTTTCTCCAAACTCTCTCCTCTCCAGTCCATCCTTAATGCCGCAGCCAGACTCATCCTCCTCTCCAGCCGCTACACCGACGCCTCCTCCCTGTGCCAGTCACTACACTGGTTACCAATTCAGTCCAAAATACAGTACAAAATCCTCAGTCTCACACACAAAGCTCTCCACAATGCTGCACCTTCCTACATCTCCTCTCTCATCTCATCTACCATCCTACACGTTCTCTCCGATCTGCTAATGACCTCACACTAACATCTTCTATAATCCGAACTTCTCACTCCCATCTCCAAGACTTCACTCGTGCTTCACCGGTTCTCTGGAATGCTATCCCTCAATCCCTCAGACTCAACAACAACATCCATAGTTTCAAACGTGGCCTAAAAACACATCTCTTCAGACAGGCCTATAACAGTCTCTAATTGGCCTCAACATATTCCCAACATATCCCCAACATATCCCCAACATATACCCAACATATCCTCAATATATCCTCACACCTCTTGTTTGAATAGTTATTGTGTAATTTTATGTCTGATACTTGTCTTTGTTTGTACCCCATAATTGTAAGCGCTGCGGAATCTGTAGGCGCTATATAAATAAATAAATAAAAATGAGCGGCATAGGCCATATTCGAATTCGCAATATTTTGTGAATATATGGACAAATATTCGTCATATAGTCGCGAAATTCGCATATTCGTTATATTCATTCTTTTTGTGCATATGAGAAAATATAAGCGCATATTTGCGAATATTGAGCCCTCCATTCTTTAATGGTATACGGAACTATGACTGGTGCATTAACTCTGTGATTTTTTTGCCAATTGAAACCAATAGGCACATTGGGGTCTATGGGCATCTTGTGGCATGTAAAACAGTAAGATAAGCAGGACTGTCTTGGCAACACAGTGCAATGGGAAACCACCACTGGTTTGAATCCCGAGTTGGGACAGAGTGTTGCAGTTTTGTGGTTAACCTTTACTTTCCTGGAAAAGCTGCTGAGTTGTCCATAGCAACCAATCAGATTGCGTCCTTCCTTTTTCAGAGGCCTTTTCAAAAATGAAAGAAGCAATCTGATTGGTTACTATGAGCAACTCAGAAACTTTTCCTCTGGACAGGTTTTGATAAATCTCCCTCTATGGGGGAGATTCATCAACACCAGTATAGAGGAAGAGTTGTGCAGTTGCTCATAGCAACCAATCAGATTGCTTCTTTCATTTTTGAAAAGGCCTCTGAAAAATGAAGGAAGCAATCTGATTGGTTGCTCTGGGCAACTCAGAAACTTTTCCAAGAAAGTAAAGTTTAACCACAACACTGTGTCCCACCTTGGGACTCGAACTAGTGGTGGTTTCCCATTCCACTGTGATGCCAAGCCAGTTCTGCTCATTTTACTGTTTAACATGCTGTGAGATCCCCATAGACCACAATAGGCCTATTGGTTTCAATGGGCAAAAAATCTCAGAGTTAATGCACTAGTCATAGCTGCCTAAACCATAAAAGAAGGGGGGGCTCAATAGTCGCGAATATGCGCAAACATTTTCGCATATGCGCAAAAAAAGCAAATATTTGTAATTACGAATATATAGTGCTATATTCGTAATATTTGCGAATTTGCGAATTTGCGATATTCCCGATTAAAATTCGAATTGTGAATATTCGCGAGCAACACTATTCAATATAAAGCATAAATATCTAAAACATAGTGTATCTCGGCATTTTGCCCTATATCATAATGCTGATCCTGAGTTGCTACGGGTTACTCCCGTAGAACAAATAACAGAAGGGCTCCGACGATTTGCTACTTTATGTAAACGAGAAAGTTTTTATATTTTTAAATTGAACATGTTATCCCCGATTGGTTTTAATGAAAATATTGAATGTCCTTAGAAAATTTTCAATTTTATAAATTTTACTTTTGAATGTTTTTTTAAAAATATATTGGTTAAAAAATCAGGTGTTGGTGTGGCCCAATAGGAATCTGTATCCGGGGTAACCTGGAAGTTAAGAAGTATATAAGGAACTCACTGAGTTATTTAAGTATATCCCTGAGCAAGGGGAATGATCCCAGCAACTCGTCGGGTGTTTGTACTAGTACTCTTTTATATTTTTTATGCATGTTTTAGTATAATAAATTCGTATTTGATAAAGGACTGAGAATTTCGGAATTATCGGCTGTATTTGAAATCTTTAAAAAAAAAACCTTTGGAGTGGAAAGAAAGAGAAAACAAGGGGAATGCCCGGCTTCATAAAACGGTGTTCAGACCTAGTGTTTGAAGGCATGCAGGATTGAGGAGGGTTTAGGACGTAAGAACCCTCCTCAGTGAAGTAAGTGCATTTGGAATATCATATTTTATGTATGCACTTTATAGTGGAACATGTCCGCTCTCCTATTTTGAGTTTTTTTTTTCTTTTTCCATGCCAGGATAATATCATCCAATAGCCCTACATAGTATCTAAAGGATTCACAGTCAGATTATACTACAAGCAAAACTCCAAGACCCTAATTTATGAACACACCACCTGCTTTATGTTATGCTGTGTCTGTCTAGCTACTGTTAATGTTTGCATATTCTGCTAAATTCATGTTTTTGATCTATACTTAGCTCCATATATTGACATATTGCTTACATTATCACTGATCTTATAGTATTATGTTTTTTGTATATGGAAATCTCCTGAGGAACCGCTGTATGTTATTTGATACACGAGGAAACACGTAAGGATATGGGATATACAGGTGTTCATCATTGGAGAATTATACTGTCTTTTGATTTATGCAACTGGTGTTTTGAATATTATGTAGCTATAAGGTTTTTTAAGAATTTAATAAATTGTTAAAATTAGCTTCTTAAGTGTTGTTTATAGTCTGATAAATTGAAGCTATCGATACGTTGTGTCGAGTTGTCAGTGATAGGTGTTAAATTAACTATCTTATATTTTAAGTGGACATATAAGTAACATGTGACCCAGTATTATCGAAATATCTCCAGCCGTTTGGAAGTTATGTATATTTCCCATAGATTGTATGGGACTTTAAAAAAAAAAAAAAAAAAACTTTTTCACCCCCTTAAGGGTGGAATTTCGAAAAAATCCTTTCTTATTCCTTGTCTACGTCCTAAAAACAATACATGTGCAAAAATTCAGGTTTCTAGGTCCAAGGGTTTAGGCTGGGCGTTGATGAGTCAGTGAGTCAGGTCTTCTCCCTTTATATATAAGATTATTGAGAGTGGCCTCTATATAACGATATAGAATGATGACAGATGCTGAATTTACTTTAACAATATGAGTATTAAAGGGGAACTCCGGTGGAATTTTTTTTTTTGACAAATCAACTGGTGACAGAAAGTTAAACAGATTTGTAAATTACTTCTATTAAAAAATCTTAATCCTTCTAGGACATATTAGCTGCTATATAAAACAGAGAAATTTGTGAATTTATTTTCTGCCTGACAACAGTGCTCTCTGCTGACACCTCTGTTCGTGTCAGGAACTGCCCAGATTAGAAGCAAATCCCCATAAATAAACCTCCTGTTCTGGACAGTCCTGACATGGACAGAGGTGTCAGCAGAGAGCACTGTTGTCAGGCTAAAAAGAACTACACAACTTCCTCTGTAGTATATCTGTAGTATACAGCAGCTGATAAGTACTAGAAGGGTTAAGATTTTTAAATAGAAGTAATTTACAAATTTGTTTAACTTTCTGGCACCAACTGATTCAAAAAAAATAATAATAATAATTCCACCAGAGTTCCCCTTTAAATACTAGTAGCAATGGCCAGTGTGCATCTGTATAGAACTAGAGTGTATTTCATTTACAAATCTGTTTAACTTTCTGGCACCAGTTAATTAAAAAAAAATATTTATCCTACCGGAGTACCCCTTTAAAGCCAGCAGCTTCTCATAACTTATTTTAATGATCATGGTGGTCCAAACGCCCTGACGCTCACTGATCGAAACTTGACAGGAACACTTTAAAGTGGTATTCTGGGATTTTTCTTTATTTGACTGTGCTACATGGGCTGTAAAGTTAGTGTAGTCCCTAATATAGTGTCTGTACCTGTGTTTCTTGGTGGTCTCTCAATTCATCTGTGATTTTTGCCCCAATTTTTATTTTTAACAGCATACAAAATTACTAGAGATGAGCGAACTTACAGTAAATTCGACTCGTCACAAACTTCTCAGTTCGGCGGTTGCTGACTTTAGCCTGCATAAATTAGTTCAGCTTTCACGTGCTCCGGTGGGCTGGAAAAGGTGGATACAGTCCTAGGAGACTCTTTCCTTGGACTGTATCCACCTTTTCCAGCCCACCGGAGCACCTGAAAGCTGAACTAATTTATGCAGGAAAAGTCATCAACTGCCGAGCCGAGAAGTTCGTGACGAATCTAATTTACTGTAAGTTCGCTCATCTCTAAAAATTACGTGTGGCTGAGACATTGCATCACTAGTCAGGTGATGACAGGCAGCCTGTCTTTGCAGCATTGGGTAGAGCAACCGCTGGGTGGGACATTATTCTGCAAGAATTTGCAACACCCTGGTCAAAAAACACAGGTCTATTGCATTGAAAGCTGCACAGAGGTGTTTCAGTGGGTGGGGTGGCTAATGTGTGAGAGTAAGAAAAATGACCTCACACTTACAAACAAGGAAATATGAGATTTGAATTTTGAGAGAACAAACTCCAACAGGAAATAGTCAGTTCAAAAAAAGATAGCCACAGTGTTATGGTAATCTCATGACATAGCCATTTATCTACAAGACAAGCGCAGATCCTTCCTAAGCATGTCCATTACTGTCTGGCAGCTACGTACTAAAATCACCTTATGGTGCTCCCTGCTCCCTCTCTGCCCTTAGTTTGTGCTTTTTTTTCTTACTGTTACCTGGGTTTCGATCCTTATACACTTTGATGTATTAATTCCATTTTTTCTTTGCATATGACATGTATTGTACTTTATTCTTGAGTTTGAATAAACTTACTCCATTTGCCACTAAAATCACCTTATGGTGAATGACCCCTTAAAATGCTTCCAGTGATGTCAGTGATTGGGGTTGAGCACCTCCTGCCATTCGAGACCACTTCTTTGTTGTTGTTTAAATCTTATACTTGAGGTGTATAAACTCCATTTAATGTGCTTTGATAACTATTAAGGCAGCATTAAGGTTCACCTGTGAGGCCGGCACACATCAGCCAACTCGGGTGGGGCTTATAGTCTGTCCCCCTCCTCCCATTGTATGTGTGCTAAGCCACACTGGAGGTAACCTGGGAGCAGACTGTAAGTCGGCCTAATGCTGCTGTAATTGCCCACTGGTCCCTGGTTTTGCTTATCACGCACAAGTAGGTTTAGTGTTAGGTCCGATAGGTCCTTCATCTAAGGATATACTGGCGAATGTCTCAATTTTAACATCAGTTTTGAGGGATAACCAATGTCATTGTATACATCTACCACAGTAGTTGTCACGATTCGGCTGGCTGGAGGTGGATCCTCTGTGCCAGAGAGGGATTGGCGTGGACCGTGTTGGTGGACCGGTTCTAAGTTGCTACTGGTATTCACCAGAGCCCGCCGCAAAGCGGGATGGTCTTGCAGCGGCGGTAGCAACCAGGTCGTATCCACCAGCAACGACTCAACCTCTCTGACTGCTGAAGATAGGCGCGGTACAAGGGAGTAGACAAGAGCAAGGTCGGACGTAGCAGAAGGTCAGGGCAGGCAGCAAGGATCGTAGTCAGGGGCAACGGCAGGAGGTCTGGAACACAGGCTAGGAACACACAAGGGAACGCTTTCACTGGCACAATGGCAACAAGATCCGGCGAGGGAGTGCAGGGGAAGTGAGGTATAAGTAGGGAGTGCACAGGTGATAACACTGATTAGGCCTGCTGCGCCAATCAGTGGCGCAGTGGCCCTTTAAATTGCAGAGACCCGGCGCGCGCGCGCCCTAAGGAGCGGGGCCGCGCGCGCCGGGACAAGACAGATGGGGAACGGGTCAGGTACGGGAGCCGGGACGCGCATCGCGAGCGGGCGCCTCCCGCGTCGCAAATCGCATCCCGGCTGGGAGAGATATTGCAGCGCACCCGGTCAGCAGGTCTGACCGGGGCGCTGCGAATGAGAGGATGCTGCGAGCGCTCCGGGGAGGAGCGGGGACCCGGAGCGCTCGGCGTAACAGTACCCCCCCCCCCCCCTTGGGTCTCCCCCTCTTCTTAGAGCCTGAGAACCTGAGGATAAGACTTTTGTCTAGAATGTTGTCCTCAGGTTCCCAAGATCTCTCCTCTGGGCCACAGTTCTCCCAATCCACCCAAAAATTTTTTTTACCTGTAACAATCTTGGAGGCTAGAATCTCCTTCACAGAGAAGACGTCAGACGAACCGGAAACAGGAGTAGGAGAAACAACTTTGGGAGAGAAGCGGTTAAGGATGAGTGGTTTAAGGAGAAAAACATGGAAGGCATTGGGAATACGGAGAGAAGGAGGAAGAAGGAGTTTATAAGAGACAGGGTTAATCTGGCACAAGATTTTAAAAGGACCAAGATAGCGTGGTCCCAGTTTGTAACTGGGGACACGAAAGCGGACATACTTAGCGGAGAGCCATACCTTGTCTCCGGGAGCAAAAATGGGGGGAGTTCTTCTTCTTTTTTTATCAGCAAATTTTTTCATCCGGGATGAAGCCTGTAAAAGAGAATTTTGGATCTCTTTCCATATGGTGGAAAGATCACGAGTCACTTCATCCACAGTGGGCAAACCAGAGGGCAAGGGAGTAGGGAGGGGAGGAAGAGGGTGACGGCCGTACACCACGAAAAATGGGGATTTAGCAGAAGATTCGGAGTCTCTGAAGTTGTATGAGAATTGGGCCCATGGTAGAAGATCTGCCCAGTCATCCTGGTGGGAGGAAACAAAATGCCATAAATAGGCCCCCCGACCTGATTAATTCTTTCTACTTGCCCATTGGATTGGGGATGATAAGAAGAAGAGAAGTTTAATTTGATCTTGAGCTGTTTACAGAGGGCCCTCCAGAATTTAGACACGAATTGGACGCCTCTATCCGAGACGATATGCGTGGGCAAACCGTGAAGGCGAAAAATGTGTATAAAAAATTGCTTTGCAAACTGAGGCGCTGAAGGAAGGCCAGGAAGAGGAATAAAATGTGCCATCTTGGAGAATCGATCAACGACCACCCAAACAACTGTGTTGCCACGGGATGAGGGCAAGTCCGTAATAAAGTCCATACCAATCTGTGACCAAGGCTGTTCAGGAACGGGCAGAGGATGAAGGAGACCAGCAGGCTTCTGGCGAGGAGTCTTATCCCGGGCACAGACAGTACAGGCCCGCACAAAATCAACCACATCAGTCTCCAGAGTCGACCACCAATAAAATCGAGAGATGAGTTGAAAGGATTTTTTGATGCCCGCATGGCCTGCGAGGTGGGAGAAGTGTCCCCACTTGAGAATCCCGAGACGCTGGCGTGGAGAAACGAAGGTCTTCCCTGGAGGAGTTTGCCTGATGGAAGCTGGAGAAGTGGAGATCAGACAGTCCGGAGGAATGATGTGTTGCGGAGAGGCCTCTACTTCAGAGGCATCAGAAGAACGAGAGAGGGCATCGGCCCTAATGTTCTTGTCAGCAGGGCGAAAATGGATTTCAAAGTTAAAACGGGCAAAGAGCAACGACCACCTAGCCTGGCGAGGGTTCAGTCGTTGGGCAGACTGGAAATAGGAGAGATTCTTGTGGTCATTGTATATAGTAACTGGATATTTTGATTCCTCCAGCAGGTGCCTCCATTCCTCAAGCGCCAATTTAATGGCCAGTAGTTCTCGATCACCAATGGAATAGTTTTTCTCCGCCGGAGAGAAGGTCCTAGAAAAAAAACCACAAGTAACAGCATACCCGGAATAATTTTTTTGTAGAAGAACTGCTCCAGCTCCCACTGAGGAGGCATCTACCTCCAATAGGAAGGGTTTAGATGGGTCAGGTCTGGAGAGCACGGGAGCAGAAGAAAAGGCCTACTTTAGATGTTTAAATGCGTCTTCCGCTTGGGGAGACCAGGACTTAGGATTGGCATTTTTCTTGGTTAGAGCCATGATAGGGGCCACAATAGTGGAGAAGTGTGGAATGAATTGTCTGTAATAATTGGCGAACCCCAAAAAACGTTGGATAGCACAGAGTCCGGAGGGGCGTGGCCAATCTAACACGGCAGATAATTTATCTGGGTCCATTTGTAGTCCCTGGCCAGAGACCAAGTATCCTAGGAAAGGAAGGGATTGACATTCAAAGAGACATTTTTACATTTTGGCATAAAGTTGATTGTCCCGAAGTCTCTGAAGAACCATGCGGACATGCTGGCGGTGTTCTTCTAAGTTGGCAGAAAAAATCAGAATATCGTCCAGGTAAACCACAACACAGGTATATAGGAGATCACGAAAAATTTCATTAACAAAGTCTTGGAAGACGGCAGGGGCGTTGCACAGGCCAAAGGGCATGACCAGATACTCAAAGTGTCCATCTCTGGTGTGAAATGCAGTCTTCCATTCGTCCCCCTCCCTGATGCGGATGAGATTATAAGCACCTCTTAAGTCCAGTTTGGTAAAGATGTGGGCGCCTTGTAGGCGATCAAAGAGTTCCGAGATAAGAGGTAAGGGGTAGCGTTTTTTTACCGTGATTTTATTAAGTCCGCGGCAATCAATGCAAGGGCGTAGGGAGCCATCTTTTTTGGACACAAAAAAAAATCCAGCTCCGGCAGGAGAGGAGGACTTGCGGATAAACCCCTTTTTTAAATTCTCCTGGATGTACTCCGACATGGCTTGGGTTTCTGGAGCAGACAGAGGATAGATTCTGCCCCGGGGTGGAGTAGTACCCGGGAGGAGGTCAATAGGACAGTCATAAGGCCTGTGAGGAAGCAAAGTCTCTGCTTGTTTTTTGCAAAAAACATCAGCATAGTCCAGATAGGCCTTAGGAAGACCAGATACCAGGGGAACCACAGGATCACGGCTGTGAGTATTGGGAACCGGTTTAAGACAGTCCTTGTGACAAGAAAGTTCTTGATTTCTCCTGTGGACCAATCAAGGGTTGGGGAATGGCGTTGAAGCCACGGTAATCCAAGAAGAATTTCTGAAGTGCAGTTAGAAAGGACCAAAAATTCTATTTTTTCGTGATGGTGTCCGATGCACATTAGGAGAGGTTCCGTGCGGTAACGCACGGTACAGTCCAATCTTTAATTGTTAACAGAATTGATGTAGAGGGGTCTGGCGAGACTGGTCACCGGGATGTTGAACCTGTTGATGAGAGAGGCCAAAATAAAATTTCCTGCAGATCCGGAATCCAAGAAGGCCATAGCAGAGAAGGAGAAGGTAGAAGAAGATATCCGCACAGGCACAGTAAGGCGTGGAGAAGCAGAGTTCACATCAAGAGCTGTCTCACCTTTGTGCCGAGTCAGCGTACGTCTTTCCTGGCGGGGTGGACGGATAGGACAATCCTTCAAGAAATGTTCGGTACCGGCACAGTACAGGCAAAGATTCTCCATGCGGCGTCGTGTCCTCTCTTGAGGTGTCAAGCGAGACCGGTCAACTTGCATATCCTCCACGGCGGGAGGCACAGGAACGGATTGCAGAGGACCAGAGGAGAGAGGAGCCGGGGAGAGAAACCGCCTCGTGCGAACAAAGTCCATATCCTGGAGGAGCTCCTGACGCCTTTCGGAAAAACGCATGTCAATGCGGGTGGCAAGATGAATAAGTTCATGCAGGTTAGCAGGAATTTCTCGTGCGGCCAGCACATCTTTAATGTTACTGGATAGGCCTTTTTTAAAGGTCGCGCAGAGGGCCTCGTTATTCCAGGATAACTCGGAGGCAAGAGTACGGAATTGGATGGCGTACTCGCCAACAGGACCAGGTTCAGCAGGGCAGTCTCAGCAGAAGAGGCTCGGGCAGGTTCCTCAAAGACACTTCGAATCTCCGTGAAGAAGGAGTGTACAGAGGCAGTGACAGGGTAATTGCGGTCCCAGAGCGGTGTGGCCCATGACAGAGCTTTCCCAGACAGAAGGCTGACTACGAAAGCCAACTTAGACCTTTCAGTAGGAAACTGGTCCGACATCATCTCCAAGTGAAGGGAACATTGCGAAAGGAAACCACGGCAAAACTTAGAGTCCCCATCAAATTTATCCGGCAAGGATAATCGAAGGCTGGAAGCGGCCACTCGCTGCGGAGGAGGTGCAGGAGCTGGCGGAAGAGAAGCTTGCTGGAGCTGTGGTAATAGCTGCTGTAGCATCACGGTCAGTTGAGATAGCTGGTGGCCTTGTTGCGACTGCTGGGCGACCACCGTGGTGAGGTCGGCGACAACTGGCAGCGGGACTTCAGCGGGATCCATGGCCGGATCTACTGTCACGATTCGGCTGGCTGGAGGTGGATCCTCTGTGCCAGAGAGGGATTGGCGTAGACCGTTTTGGTGGACCGGTTCTAAGTTGCTACTGGTATTCACCAGAGCCCGCCGCAAAGCGGGATGGTCTTGCAGCGGCGGTAGCAACCAGGTCGTATCCACCAGCAACGGCTCAACCTCTCTGACTGCTGAAGATAGGCGCGGTACAAGGGAGTAGACAAGAGCAAGGTCGGACGTAGCAGAAGGTCAGGGCAGGCAGCAAGGATCGTAGTCAGGGGCAACGGCAGGAGGTCTGGAACACAGGCTAGGAACACACAAGGGAACGCTTTCACTGGCACAATGGCAACAAGATCCGGCGAGGGAGTGCAGGGGAAGTGAGGTATAAGTAGGGAGTGCACAGGTGATAACACTGATTAGGCCTGCTGCGCCAATCAGTGGCGCAGTGGCCCTTTAAATTGCAGAGACCTGGCGCGCGCGCCCTAAGGAGCGGGGCCGCGTGCGCCGGAACAAGACAGACGGGGAACGGGTCAGGTACGGGAGCCGGGACGCGCATCGCGAGCGGGCGCCTCCCGCGTCGCGAATCGCATCCCGGCTGGGAGAGATATTGCAGCATGAGATATTGCAAAATGAGAGAATGCTGCGAACGCTCCGTGTGATATCACAGAAGAGATAATGCACACTATAATACAATGTATTCAGTGTTGTCACGTTATAAGTAATCACTGGTTCCATACTGCCAAAATAGAGTACAAGACAGGTGTTTGTTGTTTTCATTTTTTATTTTTTTTTATTGAAAATAACCTTATTCTCAATCAAGGGTCATAAATATACAAGGACGGGTGATGTCTCAGTACAGGAATAATTCCACATAGGAATAATATACACAGTATTGTAGCAGTACTCACAGTAAATAAAAGGCACATGGTGATGTCACATGTCATAGATCATGGAGACAGTTATACTACTGTGCATAAACAATACAGTCACTGATGTCACAGCAAATGTATAATGCAAAAAGTGGGTCTCAATTCAGGGAATAAAATAGAGTGATGAAGGAGGAATAGTTAACACAGGGGCGTCACATTACAAAGAAAATGCAAAGTGTCTGTCATAGGACAAGAAAAATGTACACAGTGCCAACAGGGCTAAGAAATAATGGGTAATGTGATGTCCCAGCACAGGAACATAGGTAAATTGTGTCACTGCGCAGACATATATCGCAACACAAGAATAATGCACATATTGATAACACCGCACAAGGAAAATGCACAAAACAATATCACAACATAGAAATAAACATATACAGTGGATGTCACAGATAAAGAATCATGCAGAGTCCTCTACATGTACAAGAAGAAAATGTGATGCCACAGCCCCCATAAAGTATATACAGTAATGGAAAGGATAAAGTATATATAGTGATAGCACAGATACAGTATATACAGTGATGGCGCAGATAAAGTGTATACAGTAATGGAAAAGATAAAGTATATACAGTGATAGCACAGATAAAGTATATACAGTAATGGAAAAGATAAAGTATATACAGTAATGGCACAGATAAAGTATATACAGTAATGGAAAAGATAAAGTATATACAGTGATAGCACAGATAAAGTATATACAGTAAAGGAAAAGATAAAGTATATACAGTGATGGCACAGATAAAGTATATACAGTAATGGAAAAGATAAAGTATATACAGTAATGGAAAAGATAAAGTATATACAGTGATGGCACAGATAAAGTATATACAGTAATGGAAAAGATAAAGTATATACAGTGATGGCACAGATAAAGTATATACAGTGATGGCACAGATAAAGTATATACAGTAATGGAAAAGATAAAGTATATACAGTGATGGCACAGATAAAGTATATACAGTGATGGCACAGATAAAGTATATACAGCAATGGAAAAGATAAAGTATATACAGTGATAGCACAGATAAAGTATATACAGTGATGGAAAATATAAAGTATATACAGTAATGGAAAAGATAAAGTATATACAGTAATGGAAAAGATAAAGTATATACAGTGATGGCACAGATAAAGTATATACAGTAATGGAAAAGAAAGTATATACAGTAATGGAAAAGATAAAGTATATACAGTAATGGAAAAGATAAAGTATATACAGTGATGGAAAAGATAAAGTATATACAGTGATAGCACAGATAAAGTATATACAGTAATGGAAAAGATAAAGTATATACAGTGATAGCACAGATAAAGTATATACAGTAATGGAAAAGATAAAGTATATACAGTGATAGCACAGATAAAGTATATACAGTGATAGCACAGATAAAGTATATACAATAATGGAAAAGATAAAGTATATACAGTGATAGCACAGATAAAGTATATACAGTAATGGAAAAGATAAAGTATATACAGTGATGGCACAGATAAAGTATATACAGTAATGGAAAAGATAAAGTATATACAGTGATGGCACAGATAAAGTATATACAGTAATGGAAAAGATAAACTATATACAGTGATAGCACAGATAAAGTATATACAGTAATGGAAAAGATAAAATAAATACAGTGATAGCACAGATAAAGTATATACAGTGATGGAAAAGATAAAGTATATACAGTAATGGAAAAGATAAAGTATATACAGTAATGGAAAAGATAAACTATATACAGTGATAGCACAGATAAAGTATATACAGTAATGGAAAAGATAAAATAAATACAGTGATAGCACAGATAAAGTATATACAGTGATGGAAAAGATAAAGTATATACAGTAATGGAAAAGATAAAGTATATACAGTGATGGCACAGATAAAGTATATACAGTAATGGAAAAGAAAGTATATACAGTAATGGAAAAGATAAAGTATATACAGTAATGGAAAAGATAAAGTATATACAGTGATGGCACAGATAAAGTATATACAGTAATGGAAAAGATAAAGTATATACAGTGATAGCACAGATAAAGTATATACAATAATGGAAAAGATAAAGTATATACAGTGATAGCACAGATAAAGTATATACAGTAATGGAAAAGATAAAGTATATACAGTAATGGAAAAGATAAAGTATATACAGTGATGTCACAGATAAAGTATATACAGTAATGGAAAAGATAAAGTATATACAGTGATGTCACAGATAAAGTATATACAGTAATGGAAAAGATAAAGTATATACAGTGATGTCACAGATAAAGTATATACAGTAATGGAAAAGATAAAGTATATACAGTAATGGAAAAGATAAAGTATATACAGTGATGGCACAGATAAAGTATATACAGTAATGGAAAAGATAAAGTATATACAGTAATGGAAAAGATCAAGTATATACAGTGATAGCACAGATAAAGTATATACAGTAATGGAAAAGATAAAGTATATACAGTGATAGCACAGATAAAGTATATACAGTAATGGAAAAGATAAAGTATATACAGTGATAGCACAGATAAAGTATATACAGTAATGGAAAAGATCAAGTATATACAGTGATAGCACAGATAAAGTATATACAGTAATGGAAAAGATAAAGTATATACAGTGATAGCACAGATAAAGTATATACAGTAATGGAAAAGATAAAGTATATACAGTGATAGCACAGATAAAGTATATACAGTAATGGAAAAGATAAAGTATATACAGTAATGGAAAAGATAAAGTATATACAGTGATGTCACAGATAAAGTATATACAGTAATGGAAAAGATAAAGTATATACAGTAATGGAAAAGATAAAGTATATACAGTGATAGCACAGATAAAGTATATACAGTAATGGAAAAGATAAAGTATATACAGTGATGTCACAGATAAAGTATATACAGTGATGGAAAAGATAAAGTATATACAGTGATAGCACAGATAAAGTATATACAGTGATAGCACAGATAAAGTATATACAGTGATAGCACAGATAAAGTATATACAGTGATAGCACAGATAAAGTATATACAGTGATAGCACAGATAAAGTATATACAGTGATAGCACAGATAAAGTATATACAGTGATAGCACAGATAAAGTATATACAGTGATAGCACAGATAAAGTATATACAGTGATAGCACAGGAATAGGCAGAAGTAATGCAAAGAGTAAAATCTGAATAAATGTACAAAATGATGTCAGAGTACAGAAATGATATACACAACAGGGACAGTACAACAGTAAATTACACAAATGGCGTAGCCCCACAGGCTACTCTGGTTACCTAACTTCTGGAGTTAAATATACAACATAGTTTACGTCTCTACGCCATTTGCTTAACCTCTTAAGGACCACAGGTTTTTCTGTTTTAGCACTTTTGTTTTTTCCTCATCACCTTCTAAAAATCATAACGCTTTCAATTTTGCACCTACAGACTCATATGAGCGCTTATTGTTTGCACCACCAATTGTAATGACATCAATCATTTCACCCAAAAATTTATGATGAACCCAGAAAAAAAATATTTGTGGAGGAAAATTGGAAAAAAAATGCCAATTTGTAAGTTTTGGGGCTTCCGATTCTACGCACTGCAATTTATATAGGTTTTTATTTATTTTACTACTTTAAAAAAATTATAACTACATGCACCAAAATTAGTATGTCTAAAATTGTCCACTTCTGACCCCTATAACTTTTATATATATATACGAGGTGGTATGAGGGCTCATTTATTGCGCCGTGATCTGAAGTTTTTATCGGTACCATGACTGTTTTGATAAGACTTTTTGATCACTTTTTATCCTTTTTTCTTTAAGGTATACAAAGTGACCAAAAATACGCAATTTTGGATTTTGGAATTTTTTTACATGTACGCCATTGAAGTGTAGTTTAATTAGCATTATATTTTTATAGTTTGGACATTTATGCACACGGCGATACCACATATGTTAGTTTTATTTATTTTTTGCAAATTATTTTTTTTACATGGGAAAAGGGTGATTCAAAGTTTTTTATTTTTACTTTTTTTATTTAACTTTTTTTTTTTTAGCCCCCATAGGGTACTATTACTTGCAATACTTTGATTGCATACACTGTTAAATGCTATGCCATAGCATAGATCATTGTAATCTGTGCTTGGTTGCTCAAGCCTGGATCTCAGGCTTGGAGCAATCAAATGACGATCGGACCGGGTGGAGTGAGGTAAGGCACCTCCCACTGTCCTCTCAGCTGTTTGGTATACCACGGCAGTCCCAAACAGCTCCAATGAACTAACAGGCAGTGATTTCTCCCGGTTTAGATGCTGTGATCAACTTTGATCGTGGCTTCTAAAGGGTTAATACCGGACATCAGCCCAAACAGCGATGTCTGGTATTAGCCGCGGGTCCTGGTTGCCGATAGCAACCGGGACCCAGCAGATACGAAGCGTGCTTAGCCTCTGAGCGCGCTTCACATTACAGGAGCTGGCCGCGGATGTAAATATACTTCCGTTGTTGTTAAGGGGAGGAGTTCTGTAGGGAAACATAACTTATCCCCTATCTAAAGGAAAGCAATCTCCTGAATGGGGCCCCTGCAGTCTGCTGGAAGGGGGCGTGCCCACCCTGCACAGAGCGGTGGCTGACACGCCCCCTTCATGTATCCCATAGAGATACATGAAGGGGGGTGTCGGCCGCAGCTTCCTGCAGGGGTCGGAATGGCCACTTCTGGCAAACTGCTTGAGCCCAGTTCAGGAGATCGCGGGGGTCCCAGCGGTTGTCCCCCCTGTGATCTATAACTTATCCCCTTTCCAATTGTTTGTTGCACTTGCTTTTGTAACATTAGTATATAAGTAGGTACAAGTACATCTTACTAACGGCTGTGATTAAGAGCTTGTTGCTCAAAACACATCAGCATTTACTTCATTTTTATTGACAGGTCACGGGGGTTATTTTTCGTATTTTAACATGGATTTTTTTTCTTTGGAGCTGGATTGTTTTCATCTATCAGTTTTACAAAGAATTTTACCATTAACTCGTTTATTTTCTTGATGTTCTTAGGGGGAGATTTATCAAAACCTGTCCAGAAGAAAAGTTACCCAATTGCCCTTAGCAACCAATCAGATTGCTTCTTTCATTTTACAGAGGCCTTGTTAAAAATTTAAGAAGCGAGCTGACTGGATGCTATGGGCAACAGGGCAACTTTTCCTCTGCATTGGTTTTAATAAATCTCCCCCTTAGTGTTAGTTTTATGCCGTTTTTAATATCACATTTATTGTTTAAATTCGACTTCCATGTAGTACCAAAACAAATTGAAATATTTGTGTTCCCTGAAAAATAACATCTTTGATAATTCATTTACCAAATGCAATTATTTAATCATCCATTTCATGGAAAAGATGGGAAATAAGCAGTTTGTCAGCTGTGTCAAATGTGACATATTTACTCCGGTGCACCTGCACTGTGTTTTCTCTAAATCGGACCACTGGGGAATTTTCTGATAATTTTCCTTGGGTCGATGGTTCGGAAAACGCAACAATAGCTAAAATAACAAGTGAATGAGAATCCTGGTGTTTAGGACTGTTGTCCTTTTTGCAGTACTGAGCCTGTAGATCAATGACAAATAATATTATAGTAAAATAAAATAGAACTACTAATATGTAATGTAATAAGTTGCCCTGAACCCAAAACACTACATATGAATTGTTAAGTCACTTATGGGCTCTTCTGGACATTCTATAGTGGTCTGAGCAAGAAGGAAAAGTGGGGGAAGTTTAAATGATTTTTGCTAAAAACTTTAGGTGGAAAATCATAAAAACAGAAAATCTATGTCAAAAGTTTTGATATGTCGGGCACTCAGTGCTGAGACCCCCACCGTTCATTAGATACAGAAAGATAATAAGCATGTGGCTGGTACCCTTTTCCATCTATCTGCAGGAGGCTGTCTCCATTATAAGACAATTTTCTGCAGTGAAACCAAGATGACAGAAGTTTAAGGCACAGTCACTCACTTCTTCCTGTTGTATCCTGTAAACAGTGGGGGTCAAAAGTCACTGGGACACTTTAAAGGTGCTCAAACAGAAATGCCAGTTCACTGGCCAGTTGATGACCCTCAAGGTTTGGAAGGATTTTCACTCCAACCAAGAGTTTACAGTCTAAGAAAAATCTGTTGATGCAACTTTTGGAGCTAAAATGATGTAATTTGAAGTAGGTTAATGAGCAGGGTCGTCTTTCCAGTGCACTAGATAAACATTGTCATTTAAGAGGAGACTCTGCTAATAAACTTTGTGTTTTATCATGTTTAAATAAAAGTAACATTTTAGCTAAAGATAAAAATGTAAAAAAAACACTTAGATTTGGCATTTCAGGAATTTTCACCCAAGAACTGTCTATATGTCCATGCTGAGAGGGTATTCCTGCTCAAAGAGGGAGAACTGTCTAGCTAGAAGAGAGTAGCTGTACAAAGGCTCTTCTGCCAACATTGAACTGCAGCTTGCGCGCGCAGTGAGTGCTCCCTGCATTTCTTGTCACAAATTTTTCACCATATGCCTTGTGTAAGGGAATTGTGCAGCAACCGAGATTATGTGTGAAGAACCTCCTCAGTAGAGTGGGCTTTGTAGACTGTATCTGTATCACCTTTGAAAAGTCCAAGAGTTGAAAGCATAATCAGAAACTTTCCTTTGGTATAACTGCTAATAAAGTAACTAAAGGAAACTGTGTCTAAATCTCATGCATCCATCCTAAAGACTGTATAATTTCTCTACCCTATGCTGCAGGGAGTTTATGCTGTATGGAAATCGCACATAGGATCTTAAGGAAGGTTCATCTCAAATTATCCACGTGTTTGGATTGAGTTACCTGCACACACCAACATGGGTGTCTACCCCCCCAGACACCTCCCCATAGAGTACCCCAGAGCCCAGAACTTTCTGCTATTGTGCAGTAGTGTTTGGCGCGAATATTCGCATTTCAAATTTTAATAGCAAATTCACAAATTTGCGAATATTGTGAATATATTCGCTATATATTCGAAATTGCGAATATTTGCTTTTTCCGCATATGCGCATATGTGAATATTCGCATATTTCTTCTTTCCACTTGTGGTCCAATTAGAATGATGCAAATACACTTGTCAGAGGTTATCAACACCATCGCTATCAACCAATAGTAAAGTTGCCCACCCCCTCACTGTTTTCTTCCTCGAATATGCGAATATAACGAATAAACGAAATTCGGAAATATAGGACGAATATTCACCTATATATTCGCGAAATATCGCTAATTCGAAAATGGGTAATGCCGCTCATCACTATTATACAGACCCCCAATTATAAAAAAAAAATAAAATAAAAAATACCCAGGTCCACAGTGCTACATACAGGGTCCAAAAAGCTACCATGACCACATAAGAGACTTTGTTAGAGGAACTATTACCCCCAGCCATTGTATAGTTCTTTCTAGGTAACCAGCAACTACATGACATATACAATATATGTTCAATATTTTTTTTCATCCTCCCTCTGAATGAATATGCCGAACCTCTAGATGGCGCAAAACTACAACTCCCAGCATGCCCGGACAGCCAAAGGCTGTCCGGGCATGCTGGGATTTGTAGTTTTGCAACATCTTGATGACCACAGTTTGGAGACCAGTAGAGCATAAGACCATATTGTTCTCATATGACCATACAATTTTATGTACGCTTTTCTGTTGTTGACATTTATCATTATACGACTTTTAGTCAAAGGGCAATGGTGAGACGGGAAAACTGCTTAAAATCCATTATTTCCTCTCATATTGTTTGACTGCGCACCCAAGGGCAACAGAGGCAACAGAGGGCACATAATAAATGTGATGGAGATAAAGAAGAGATGGAAGTTGTCAGGGTCTCAAAGATATATATATATATATATATATATATACATATATATATATATATATATTTTATAATATAATATATATATATATATATGTATATATATGAAAATTATATGTATTATATATATATATATATATATATATATATATATATATATTTATTTTTATATTTAATAAATATTTGATATTTATTATTTTATTTAAAAAAATGTAAAGGTATTTATTTACTTTTTTTGCATGATTTTTCTTTTGCTTGAGGACTATACCGATTCTGATCGAAATGACTAGTTTGCAGATTTGCTGTGAAATTGACAGTGTTTTTACTAATAACGTAGATAGAGATCATACAAATTCATCTCAATTTAGCTCATTCCGGATAAAGCTGCCAAGCTTAGCATAAGTATAGCCCCTAGGTAAAGTTAATATAAGTCTTTATTATCTAAGTAAACGCTGGCATTGAATTCTATCAGGATGTGAAGGTCTTCCAGGTCACTTAGTTTATTATTTGGTTATTTTGATAAAAATCTATGGGTAATATTTTTTTTTTCTTTCTCTCTATTAATATACTGTGTTGGCGTTTAAAGTTAAAGAGGGGATCAGGTGAAGAAACATGATATGCTGACAAATATAAAAAGTTGTTTTATTCCATTTTTCCAACAATTTGGGTTTGCGTAGAGTAATTTTTACTCAAAATAAAAGATGTTTAAATTTAATTGGTGGTTGCCACCAAGTGGTCAGAACGAGTAATGCGCTTAGAAAAATATTTTTGTAAATCGTTTTCAAACTAAAAGAAACATTGAAGTGACAATGTATATTTCCAACAGATTTCCGAATTCGGTCTATGCTTTTTTTTTTCCTGATCATAAAGAAAAAAGGGGAACGGAGGATCCACCGCAGATCACGTATTGTCTCCACAAGGTCGCTTGTAATTAAAGTGGAAAACAGATTGTAAAGCTAATTAAAACTTCCTGACATTGAATGCATGAATTGATCAATCTGTTCTTCATTGACCTTAAAGGGATTTTCAAGAATTTTGAAATCTTGGCAATAAGGCTTAAAATATAAGATCGTTGCAAACAGTGCAATACATGCATGTAACCCTGCCACTGACCTTGTGACCCTGATGCTTCTGGTGTTCCTCCATGAGGGCTAGCATGACATCCACTGTATGACTGGTGACAGTGATGATGTTTCTTAATTTCGGATAGTAGAAATGGTGGGGGATGCTCAAGAATAGTGGCTGAGGAATGAGGTTCATGACTAATTTTGTAAAGTCTATGTAGTGAAGAGGGGGTCGAGCACACATGATTTTCCATTTGCCTATAGGGCTTGCCTCTACATAGATATAACTTAGCATATTTGCATTTCAGGAAAAGAGGGGGACAACATACTTGGGGGGCTGTAACGGTAGGCACACATCCTAGGAACATATGTGTTAAGTAAAGCTGATATTCGAGAAATGCATAAATACAAACTCCAAGGAGCAGCTAAATAATATCCCTGCAGGGCTTGTGGTCAGTTTAACTTTATTATTTCTTGAATCCTGCAACCCAAAAATGTACATTCATTTTTTTTTGTGGTAATTGCGCAGCTTTCACTTGCACAATTATTACCCTATGTTGTTGAGCTTTCACATGGCACAATTTGCCCTATAGCATATTAAAGGGGCACTCCGGTGGAATTTATTTTTTTATTTTTTTTAAAATCAACTGGTAGCAGAAAGTTACAGATTTGTAATTTACTTCTGATAAAAAAATCTTAATCCTTCCAGTACTTATTAGCTGCTGAATACTACAGAGGAAATTATTTTCTTTTTGGAACAAAGTGCTCTCTGCTGACATCATGACCACAGTGCTCTCTGCTGACATCTCTGTCCATTTTAGGAACTGTCCAGAACAGCATATGTTTTCTATGGGGATTTTCTCTTACTCTGGACAGTTCTTAAAATGGACAAAGATGTCAGCAGAGAGCACTGTGCTCCTGATGTCAGCAGAGAGCTCTGTGTTCCAAAAAGAAAAGAATTTCCTCTGTAGTATTCAGCAGCTACCGTATATCCCGGCGTATAAGACGACTTTTTAACCCCGAATTTTCTTCTGAAAAGTCGGGGTTTGTCTTATACGCCGGGTATTGGGGTCCGGCATAGGAATACTTATGATTATCTTCCCGGCTACTGTGTGCGGCTGCAGGCGGGGGCCGGCCAGAGCATGTACAAACTAATAACTGTACAGTATATTTAAAAACCAGGGTGCCTCCAGCTGTTGTGGAACTACAACTCCCAGTATGCCCGGACCTGCAAAGGCTGTCCGGGAATGCTGGTAGTTGTAGTTTCACAACAGCTGGAGGCACCCTGGTTTTTAGTATACATGAATTAAGTTTTTACATGCTCTGGCCGGCCCCCGCCTGCAGCCGCACACAGGAGCCGGGCAGATAATCATAAGTATTCCTATGCCGAACATCCCTGTGTCCTGAAAAATCTTTTTGGAACATAAGGATGTCTACGGGTCACTTACCAAACCCCGACCGCCACGCGTCCTCCTCCAGTCCTCCTGCAGTCTTCCTACGGTCCTTCTGCGCTTCTCCACCTCTCTATGGTTGTACGCACGTGATGTCAGTGACGTCCCCTGCATACAACCATAGAGGCGCAGGAGGACGAGCGCTGGCCGGGGCCTGGTGAGTGACCGGCGGCGCGTCATTTACAGTGTTCCGATCACCGCTCCTCCGGTCCCGGGAATGCTGCTATGGCTATGGCAGTAGATTGTGACCCCGGGCCGGAGGAGAGATGACTGTAACACTGTGGGGGGCAGTACACAGATATACAGCCTCCAGCCATACACTCTATATGGCTGGAAGTTGTATGTCTGTGGGGGGAGCTGCCTACTATAGTGTGGGGGGGGGGAGCTGCCTACTATTGTGGGGGGGGGGGGAACTGCCGACTATTGTGGGGGGGAGCTGCCGACTATTGGGGGGGGAGCTGCCTACTATTGGGGGGGGGAGCTGCCTACTATTGGGGGGGGGAGCTGCCTACTATTGTGGGGGGGGGAGCTGCCTACTATTGTGGGGGAGGGAGCTGCCTACTATTGTGGGGGGGAGCTGCCTACTATTGTGGGGGGGGAGCTGCCTACTATTGTGGGGGGGAGCTGCCTACTATTGTGGGGGGGGGACTACCTACTATTGTGTGGGGGGGGAAGCTGCCGACTATTGTGGGGGGGAGCTGCTGACTATTGTGGGGGGGAGCTGCTGACTATTGTGGGGGGGAGCTGCTGACCTAATGTGGGGGGGAGCTGCTGACCTAATGTGGGGGGGAGCTGCTGACCTAATGTGGGGGAGCTGCCTACTATTGTGGGGGAACTGCTGACCTAATGTGGGGGAGTTGCTGACCTAATGTGGGAGAGCTGCCTACTATTGTGGGGTAACTATTCTGCCTACTTATTATGGGGGGAACTACAAGGTACTGTACATCGCGGTAGGAGGGGTAGTCTTATACGGCAAGTATATCCCAAACTCTATATTTTAACTGTGAAAGTTGGGGGTTGTCTTATACGCCGGCATATACGGTAAGTACTGGAAGGATTGAGATTTTTTAATAGAAGTCATTTACAAATCTGTAACTCTGGACAGTTCCTAACAGAGACAAAGGTGTCAGCAGAGAGCACTGTGGACAAGACAAACAAGAAATTCAAAAAGAAAAGAATTGACTCTGTAGCATACAGCTGCTAATAAGTACTGAAAGGATTGAGATTTTTAAACAGAAGTCATTTCCAAATCTGTTTAACTTTCTGGCACCAGTTGATTAAAAAAAAAAAAAAATTTTCACCGGAATACCCCTTTAAGGCGTAGAACATGGCATCATAATCCCCAAATGCTGTGATCTGCCCACTATGGCTGAGCTCTGTGCACTATTGTAGAGAATAGTTGGAGATTTCACGTACATCACTAAATGAATCAACGTGATTAGCTGTCGGCTGGAAACTGCTGAGGGCCCATCGCTGAGCGGTCACCTTTACACATAACAGGACAGGAAAATTACAACTGAAAGAAATGTTCACCACGTAGACTAAAATAGCAAAGCCAGTGATTTTCATGAGAGTAACTTAACACAATATAATAGTCTCTCAACCTTGCCAAGCAGCGCTTGTTATTTCTAATTCTTGACATGGATAATGCAAATGATAAAATCAAGTTACACTGACATGAACAATGCCTATTGCAAGCCCTTTGTACTCTTGGTTGTTGGAAGGAAGAAAAAGAGACCATGTATGCTTTGAAGTAACAGGGGTCGTGGACAACGTTTAGCATAGTTTATAAGCTGTTGTTAGAGGCCATAGATACAAAGTGTACTAGGACAAAGGTTCCCAGAATGTTCACCACTAATCCTTATAAGGCACATATATATTGTTCTAGGTTCTTCAAATCATCCAGTAATCTGTAATTTGTTGTTAGCAAGGTAAAAACATCCATGACGAGGGGATTGTATGGATCTGCTTGACCATCTTGACCATTTTACCTAAATCTCAATCCCCCCTATACAAACTCATGGTTGTCTGCAACTAATAGAAGTACTAGACCAACAGCAGGTGTACTATCTCAATGGCCTTTCGAGTGTGAGACACCTGTCTAGCGGTATTAAAGCATTGGTGGTGCGTACCAACTCAAAGTTTACATGAATGTTGTTACGCCGAGCGCTCCGGGTTCCCGCTCCTCCCCGGAGCGCTCGCTTCACCTCCTCCGCTGCAGCGCCCCGGTCACGTCCTCTGACCCGGGGCGCTGCGATCCTGCTGCTAGCCGGGATGCGATTCGCGATGCGGGTAGCGCCCGCTCGCGATGCGCACCCCGGCTCTCCTACCTGACTCGCTCCCCGTCTGTTCTGTCCCGGCGCGCGCGGCCCCGCTCCCTAGGGCGCGCGCGCGCCGGGTCTCTGCGATTTAAAGGGCCACTGCGCCGCTGATTGGCGCAGTGGTTCCAATTAGAGTTATCACCTGTGCACTCCCTATATTACCTCACTTCCCTTGCACTCCCTTGCCGGATCTTGTTGCCTTAGTGCCAGTGAAAGCGTTCCTTGTGTGTCCCTTGCCAGTGTTTCCAGACCTTCTGCCGTTGCCCCTGACTACGATCCTTGCTGCCTGCCCCGACCTTCTGCTACGTCCGACCTTGCTTCTGCCTACTCCCTTGTACCGCGCCTATCTTCAGCAGCCAGAGAGGTGAGCCGTTGCTAGTGGATACGACCTGGTCACTACCGCCGCAGCAAGACCATCCCGCTTTGCGGCGGGCTCTGGTGAAAACCAGTAGTGGCTTAGAACCGGTCCACTAGCACGGTCCACGCCAATCCCTCTCTGGCACAGAGGGTCCACTACCTGCCAGCCGGCATCGTGACAGTAGATCCGGCCATGGATCCCGCTGAAGTTCCTCTGCCAGTTGTCGCTGACCTCACCACGGTGGTCGCCCAGCAGTCACAACAGATTGCGCAACAAGGCCAACAGCTGTCTCAACTGACCGTTATGCTACAACAGTTGCTACCACAGCTTCAGCAGTCATCTCCTCCGCCAGCTCCTGCACCTCCTCCGCAGCGAGTGGCCGCTCCTGGGATACGCTTATCCTTGCCGGATAAGTTTGATGGGGACTCTAAGTTTTGCCGTGGCTTCCTTTCCCAATGTTCCCTGCATCTGGAGATGATGTCGGACCTGTTTCCCACTGAAAGGTCTAAGGTGGCTTTCGTAGTCAGTCTTCTGTCCGGAAAAGCCCTGTCATGGGCCACACCGCTCTGGGACCGCAATGACCCCGTCACTGCCTCAGTACACTCCTTCTTCTCGGAAATCCGAAGTGTCTTTGAGGAACCTGCCCGAGCCTCTTCTGCTGAGACTGCCCTGTTGAACCTGGTCCAGGGTAATTCTTCCGTTGGCGAGTATGCCGTACAATTCCGTACACTTGCTTCAGAATTGTCCTGGAATAATGAGGCCCTCTGCGCGACCTTCAAAAAAGGCCTATCCAGCAACATTAAAGATGTTCTGGCCGCACGAGAAATTCCTGCTAATCTACATGAACTTATTCACCTAGCCACTCGCATTGACATGCGTTTTTCTGAAAGGCGTCAGGAACTCCGCCAAGATATGGACTCTGTTCGCACGAGGCGTTTCGTCTCCTCGGCTCCTCTCTCCTCTGGTCCCCTGCAATCTGTTCCTGTGCCTCCCGCCGTGGAGGCTATGCAGGTCGACCGATCTCGCCTGACACCTCAAGAGAGGACACGACGCCGTATGGAGAACCTCTGCCTGTACTGTGCTAGTACCGAACACTTCCTGAGGGATTGTCCTATCCGTCCTCCCCGCCTGGAAAGACGTACGCTGACTCCGCACAAAGGTGAGACAGTCCTTGATGTCTACTCTGCTTCCCCACGTCTTACTGTGCCTGTGCGGATGTCTGCTTCTGCCTTCTCCTTCTCTACAGTGGCCTTCTTGGACTCTGGTTCTGCAGGAAATTTTATTTTGGCCTCTCTCGTCAACAGGTTCAACATCCCAGTGACCTGTCTCGCCAGACCCCTCTACATCAATTGTGTAAATAATGAAAGATTGGACTGTACCATACGTTTCCGCACGGAGCCCCTTCTTATGAGCATCGGATCTCATCATGAGAGGATTGAACTTTTGGTCCTCCCCAATTGCACCTCGGAGATTCTCCTTGGACTTCCCTGGCTTCAACTTCATTCCCCAACCCTGGATTGGTCCACTGGGGAGATCAAGAGTTGGGGGTCCTCTTGTTCCAAGAACTGTCTAAAACCGGTTCCCAGTAACCCTTGCCGTAACTCTGTGGTTCCTCCTGTAACCGGTCTCCCCAAGGCCTATATGGACTTCGCGGATGTTTTCTGCAAAAAACAAGCTGAGACTCTACCTCCTCACAGGCCTTATGATTGCCCTATCGACCTCCTCCCGGGTACTACTCCACCCCGGGGCAGAATTTATCCTCTCTCTGCTCCAGAGACTCTTGCCATGTCCGAATACGTCCAGGAGAATCTAAAAAGGGGCTTTATCCGTAAATCCTCCTCTCCTGTCGGAGCCGGATTTTTCTTTGTCTCCAAAAAAGATGGCTCCCTACGTCCTTGCATTGACTACCGCGGTCTTAATAAAATCACGGTTAAGAACCGCTACCCCTTACCCCTCATCTCTGAACTCTTTGATCGCCTCCAAGGTGCCCACATCTTCACTAAATTGGACTTAAGAGGCGCCTATAACCTCATCCGCATCAGAGAGGGGGACGAGTGGAAAACGGCATTTAACACCAGAGATGGACACTTTGAGTATCTGGTCATGCCCTTTGGACTGTGCAATGCCCCTGCCGTCTTCCAAGACTTTGTCAATGAAATTTTTCGTGATCTATTATACTCCTGTGTTGTGGTATATCTGGACGATATCCTAATTTTTTCTGCCAATCTAGAGGAACACCGCCGGCATGTCCGTATGGTTCTTCAGAGACTTCGTGACAACCAACTCTATGCCAAAATTGAGAAATGTCTGTTTGAATGCCAATCTCTTCCTTTTCTAGGATATTTGGTCTCTGGCCAGGGACTACAGATGGATCCAGACAAACTCTCTGCCGTCTTAAATTGGCCACGCCCCTCCGGACTCCGTGCTATCCAACGCTTTTTGGGGTTCGCCAATTATTACAGGCAATTTATTCCACATTTTTCTACCATTGTGGCTCCTATCGTGGCTTTAACCAAGAAAAATGCTGATCCCAAGTCCTGGCCTCCTCAAGCAGAAGACTCCTTTAAACAACTCAAGTCCGCCTTTTCTTCGGCTCCCGTGCTCTCCAGACCTGACCCTTCCAAACCCTTCCTATTGGAGGTTGATGCCTCCTCAGTAGGAGCTGGAGCTGTTCTTCTACAAAAAAATCCTTCCGGGCATGCTGTCACTTGTGGTTTTTTCTCTAGGACCTTCTCTCCAGCGGAGAGGAACTACTCCATCGGGGATCGAGAGCTTCTAGCCATTAAATTAGCACTTGAGGAATGGAGGCATCTGCTGGAGGGATCAAGATTTCCTGTTATTATCTACACCGACCACAAGAACCTCTCCTACCTCCAGTCGGCCCAACGGCTGAATCCTCGCCAGGCCCGGTGGTCTCTGTTCTTTGCCCGATTTAATTTTGAGATTCACTTTCGTCCTGCCGATAAGAACATTAGAGCCGATGCTCTCTCTCGTTCCTCGGATGCCTCAGAAGTTGATCTCCCTCCGCAACACATCATTCCACCTGACTGCCTGATCTCCACTTCTCCTGCCTCCATCAGACAGACTCCTCCAGGAAAGACCTTTGTTTCTCCACGCCAACGCCTCGGAATCCTCAAATGGGGTCACTCCTCCCATCTCGCAGGTCATGCGGGCATCAAGAAATCTGTGCAACTCATCTCCCGCTTCTATTGGTGGCCGACTCTGGAGACGGATGTTGGGGACTTTGTGCGAGCCTGCACTATCTGTGCCCGGGATAAGACTCCTCGCCAGAAGCCCGCTGGTTTTCTTCATCCTCTGCCTGTCCCCGAACAGCCTTGGTCTCTGATTGGTATGGATTTTATTACTGATTTACCCCCTTCCCGTGGCAACACCGTTATTTGGGTGGTCGTTGATCGATTCTCCAAAATGGCACATTTCATTCCTCTTCCTGGTCTTCCTTCTGCGCCTCAGTTGGCTAAACAATTTTTTGTACACATTTTTCGCCTTCACGGGTTGCCTACGCAGATTGTCTCGGATAGAGGGGTCCAATTCGTGTCTAAATTCTGGAGAGCTCTCTGTAAACAACTCAAGATTAAATTAAATTTTTCCTCTGCATATCATCCCCAGTCCAATGGACAAGTAGAAAGAATTAACCAGATCCTGGGTGATTATTTGCGACATTTTGTTTCCTCCCGCCAGGATGACTGGGCAGATCTCCTTCCATGGGCCGAATTCTCGTATAACTTCAGGGTCTCTGAATCTTCCTCCAAATCCCCATTTTTCGTGGTGTACGGCCGTCACCCTCTTCCCCCCCTCCCTACCCCCTTGCCCTCTGGTCTGCCCGCTGTGGATGAAATTTCTCGTGACCTTTCCATTATATGGAGAGAGACCCAAAATTCTCTCTTACAGGCTTCTTCACGCATGAAGAGGTTCGCGGATAAGAAAAGAAGAGCTCCCCCCGTTTTTTCCCCTGGAGACAAGGTATGGCTCTCCGCTAAATATGTCCGCTTCCGTGTCCCTAGCTACAAGTTGGGACCACGCTATCTTGGTCCTTTCAAAATTCTGTGTCAAATTAATCCTGTCTCTTATAAACTTCTTCTTCCTCCTTCTCTTCGTATCCCTAATGCCTTTCACGTCTCTCTTCTCAAACCACTCATCCTCAACCGTTTTTCTCCCAAATCTGTTCCTCCCACTCCTGTTTCCGGCTCCTCGGACGTCTTCTCGGTCAAGGAGATTTTGGCTACCAAAAAGGTCAGAGGAAAAAATTTTTTTTTAGTAGACTGGGAGGGTTGTGGTCCTGAAGAGAGATCCTGGGAACCTGAGGACAACATCCTTGACAAAAGTCTGCTCCTCAGGTTCTCAGGCTCCAAGAAGAGGGGGAGACCCAAGGGGGGGGGTACTGTTACGCCGAGCGCTCCGGGTTCCCGCTCCTCCCCGGAGCGCTCGCTTCACCTCCTCTGCTGCAGCGCCCCGGTCACGTCCTCTGACCCGGGGCGCTGCGATCCTGCTGCTAGCCGGGATGCGATTCGCGATGCGGGTAGCGCCCGCTCGCGATGCGCACCCCGGCTCTCCTACCTGACTCGCTCCCCGTCTGTTCTGTCCCGGCGCGCGCGGCCCCGCTCCCTAGGGCGCGCGCGCGCCGGGTCTCTGCGATTTAAAGGGCCACTGCGCCGCTGATTGGCGCAGTGGTTCCAATTAGAGTTATCACCTGTGCACTCCCTATATTACCTCACTTCCCTTGCACTCCCTTGCCGGATCTTGTTGCCTTAGTGCCAGTGAAAGCGTTCCTTGTGTGTCCCTTGCCAGTGTTTCCAGACCTTCTGCCGTTGCCCCTGACTACGATCCTTGCTGCCTGCCCCGACCTTCTGCTACGTCCGACCTTGCTTCTGCCTACTCCCTTGTACCGCGCCTATCTTCAGCAGCCAGAGAGGTGAGCCGTTGCTAGTGGATACGACCTGGTCACTACCGCCGCAGCAAGACCATCCCGCTTTGCGGCGGGCTCTGGTGAAAACCAGTAGTGGCTTAGAACCGGTCCACTAGCACGGTCCACGCCAATCCCTCTCTGGCACAGAGGGTCCACTACCTGCCAGCCGGCATCGTGACAAATGTCTACAATATCCACAAGAGAAGAAATCAGATAGCACTCACCACTGGCCTCTGAAAGAAGCGTCAACTGGCGTGAAACAGGCTTGTAGTCTTGTCACACACCCCTGCACCTTACCTGCATCCCCTGGCGCCCGAGCTGCATGACATTTCTTCTAAACATCTGAAAGAAACCCCAAAGCCAATGTTTTATTGAAGACTTTTGTTGTAAGTGCGATCTGATTTATTCTCTTGTGGATATTGTAGACTCATGGTTGTGGTGCAAAGGCCACAGCAGACCCACTGTTATTAACAAAACAGTAATAAATATGAATATGCCAACATGAACATCAATAATAAATAAACCAGGTAAACATTACCTCCATAACATTTTTAACAGTGCAAACACATCATGACCTTAAGCTTGAGATACTTATTGACAGGAGGGGGACTTCAAGGCATCTTATCTCCATTTGATCTCCTACTCCTACTGCCCTTGATCGTCCAGCACCTGACCTAAGGTCACCTCATTCGGAGACTACATTGCCCCTTATGCACAGGGATCCACCCTAACCAGCTGTGTACCATCCCAGCTTCATTATGTCTGGTATAACCAGGCCAATGTCCACAGATCTCCTAAAGTACCATCATATCCCCCTTTAGCTCTTGCCAACAAAATAGCCCCATCTTCCCAAGGTACCTCACAGCCACTAACCAAGAAAACAGGGCGAGTCGGGAAACTCCTTCCCCTTCCTTTCCCCAACTGACCCCTCACATTCTAATCCCCTCCTGATAACTGCTCCTAAACTCACCCCTTCAGCTATTGTGTCCTTAATCTCCCCACTGCCGCTCAAGGATTGTATAGGATTAGAAACACACGACTGTTTTCTATTCGCAAAAAAAAGGTTCTGACTCCAATACCACAAATGGTGTAGTATCATTTTTGGAAGAGGCAGTGATGTTTTTCTAATATTGCACAACCCCTTTAAAAATTATCTTCTATTGATTATTTAAAATGCAAATCCCTCTGGGTATGGCCACCAGATAAGGGGGACAAAATGTAAGGGTAGGTTCACACAACACATTTTTTCCATCTGAAATGGATTTTAAGGAATTTTAAAAATCAAAAACATAAAGTAGACACAGATTTGGTGACAATTTAACCCAATTCAATTGGGCTGGTCCGTATGAGGATGTCAATTTTCTCATCCCACAATAAACATAGCCTTATCCTCTAGGAATCTTAAAGGGGTGATATATAGATAGATTGGAGGTAGATATATATGGAATAGATACATAGATACATAGATAGATAGATAGATAGATAGATAGATAGATAGATATGAGATAGACAGATAGATAGATAGGTAATAGATATAGGCAGCACACTAAATTAGTGTAAAAAAAGAAGTGTGTTTTTATTCCATGATGAGGTTGACAGCCGCGGTGAGAGATCGCCGAAACGTTGTCAACCCCCTCATGGAAAAAAAACACAGGTTTTTTTTACACTAATTTGGTGTGCTGCCTATATCTATTACCTATCAAGAAGAACCGGAGCACCGAGGTTCCAGTGTGCCTGCGCCCACCTTCCTTTGTCTGGATGTGCTGCTTTACAAGGACTGTTTATACTTAGACAGACAGACAGACAGACAGATAGATAGATAGACAGATAGATAAATATGAAATAGATAGATAGATATGAAATAGATAGATAGACATATGATAGATAGCTGTATAGATCCGTGTTTCCAAATCAGGGTGCCTCCAGCTGTTGCAAAACTACAACTCCCAGCATGCCTGGACAGCGAAAGGCATGCTGGGAGTTGAAGTTTGCAACAGCTGGTGGCACCCTGATTTGGAAACATTGCTCAGTTGCCCATTTACCTCCCACTGACTCCTTAACAGCAATGTTTCCCCTTTCCTCTTTCCTTTTAGAAAGTTACCTTGTTGATGGGTGGCCTCGGGTTGGGCAGGGGAAGTCTTTCTTTTCCGGGCGGTGCGGGCGGGTGTCGGAGTCCGCGGTGGGGCCGGAAGCAAAGCATGCTCCCGCTCCAATAGTTCTGCAGCCTGCATGCAGAGGAGCATGGGAGGAAAGGGGAGGAGGAGCATCTCTGTGCTCGATTCCCAAAGAGTCAGTGTGGCCGTGGCCACAGCCCCTGTACTGACATATCAGAGGCGGCTCCCTAATTAGGCGATTTAGGCGGCTGCCTAAGGCCTCGCGCTAAATGGGGCCTCGCGGCCGCCTAAATCGTATAGTTTGAGCAGTGATTTTGGCGTAATTTTTTTTTTCCACAAATGTCCCGCTCCGGCCTGCGCGCGCACATCGTCCTCCTGCGTGACTCTCCCCCTCCCATTTGCGGCGCAGTGAGCCGAAAATGGTGTCCGACGGTGGAGCGAGCTGAATTTGCGCCGGACTGCTGTGGAACTGCAAACTGCACGGGCCGGCTTGCTTATTGTACCGTACATTTTCCACCCCTGTTACCCTTCTCAACCCTGTCCAAACCCCCCCGCCATCACCCAGGTCCACCCTCTGCCCCCACCCCGTCACACATGTCCACCCCCCCTGTCATCCATGTCCGCCTTGTTTACATCCCTGCCTCCAGCTGTTGCAAAACTACAACTCCCAGCATGATCCGGTCCATACTCCATACCACACCATGGCCAGTTAGGATGTCAGGTGTGTACACTGTCCGTAATAATGTTATAAAACATGTTCACCCCCCTGTCGCCCCTGTCACCCCTGTTCAACTCCCTTTCATCCCTGTTCACCCCCTTATCACCCCTGTTCACCCTCCTGTTACCCCTGTCCACCCCCCTGTCACCCATGTCCACCCCCCTATCACCCATGTTCACCCCCCTGTCACCCCTGTTCACCCCCCCTGTCACCCATGTCCACCCTGCTGTCACCCCTGTCCACCCCCCCCTGTCACCCCTGTTCACCCCCCTGTCACCCCTGTTCACCTCGTCACCCCTGTTCACCCCCCTGTCACCCATGTCCACCCCCCTGTCACCCATGTCCACCCCCCTGTCACTCATGTCCACCCCCTGTCACCCCTGTTCACCCTCCTGTCACCCCTGTTCACCCCCCTGTCACCCCTGTTCACCCCGTGTCACCCCTGTTCACCCCCCTGTCACCCATGTCCACCCTCTTGTCACCCATGTCCACCCTCCTGTTACCCCTGTCCACCCCCCTGTCACTCATGTCCTCCCCCCTGTCACCCCTGTTCACCCCCTCTCACCCCTGTTCACCCCCTGTCACCCCTGTTCACCCCCCTGTCACCCCTGTTCACCCTCCTGTCACCCCTGTTCACCCCCCTGTCACCCATGTCCATCCCCCCTGTCACCCATGTCCACCCCTCCTGTCACCCCTGTTCACCCTCCTGTCACCCCTGTTCACCCCCCTGTCACCCCTGTTCACCCCCCTGTCACCCCTGTTCACGCCCCTGTCACCCATGTCCACCCCCTGTCACCCATGTCCACCCTCCTGTCACCCATGTTCACCCCCCTGTCACCCATGTTCACCCCTCTGTCACCCCTGTTCAACCCCCTATCACCCCTGTTCACCTGTCCCTGTCACCCCTGTTCACCCGTCCCTGTCACCCCTGTTCACCCGTCCCTGTCACCCCTGTTCACCCCCCTGTCACCCATGTTCACCACCCTGTCACCCCTGTTCACCCCCCTGTCACCCCTGTTCACCCCCCTGTCACCCCTGTTCACCCCCCTGTCACCCATGTTCACCCCCCTGTCACCCCTGTTCACCCCCCCTGTCACCCATGTCGACCCCCCCTCTCACCCATGTCCACCCCCTGTCACCCCTGTTCACCCTCCAGTCACCCCTGTTCACCCCCCTGTCACCCCTGTTCACCCCGTGTCACCCCTGTTCACCCCGTGTCACCCCTGTTCACCCCCCTGTCACCCATGTCCACCCTCTTGTCACCCATGTCCACCCTCCTGTTACCCCTGTCCACCCCCCTGTCACTCATGTCCTCCCCCCTGTCACCCCTGTTCACCCCCTCTCACCCCTGTTCACCCCTGTCACCCCTGTTCACCCCCCTGTCACCCCTGTTCACCCTCCTGTCACCCCTGTTCACCCTCCTGTCACCCCTGTTCACCCCCCTGTCACCCATGTCCATCCCCCCTGTCACCCCTGTTCACCCTCCTGTCACCCCTGTTCACCCTCCTGTCACCCCTGTTCACCCCCCTGTCACCCCTGTTCACCCCCCTGTCACCCATGTCCACCCCCCTGTCACCCATGTCCACCCTCCTGTCACCCATGTTCACCCCCCTGTCACCCATGTTCACCCCTCTGTCACCCCTGTTCAACCCCCTATCACCCCTGTTCACCTGTCCCTGTCACCCCTGTTCACCCGTCCCTGTAACCCCTGTTCACCCGTCCCTGTCACCCCTGTTCACCCCCCTGTCACCCCTGTTCACCCCCCTGTCACCCCTGTTCACCCCCCTGTCACCCATGTTCACCCCCCTGTCACCCCTGTTCACCCCCCCTGTCACCCATGTCGACCCCCCTCTCACCCATGTCCACCCCCCTGCCACCCATGACCACCCCCCTGTCACCCATGTCCACTGCTTCCCCTGCGTGACTCTCCCCCTCCCATTTGCGGCGCAGTGAGACGAAAATGGTGCCCGACGGTGGAGCCAGCTGAATTTGCGCCGGACTGCTGTGGAACTGCAAACTGCACGGGCCGGCTTGCTTATGGTACCGTACATTTTCCACCCCCCTGTTACCTTTCTCAACCCTGTCCAAACCCCCCCACCGTCACCCAGGTCCACCCTCTGCCCCCCCGTCACACATGTCCACCCCCCCTGTCATCCATGTCCGCCTTGTCTACACCCCTGTCCATCCCTGTCACCCAAGTCTAACCCCCCCTCTGTCACCCATGTCTAGCCCCCCTCAAACCCCCGCCAGTCCAGTGTTTCCCAACCAGGGTGCCTCCAGCTGTTGCAAAATTACAACTCCCAGCATGCCCGGACAGCCTAAGTCTGTCCAGGCATGCTGGGAGTTGTAGTTTTGCAACAGCTGGAGGCACCCTGGTTGGGAAACACTGATCCGGTCCATACTCCATCCCACACCATGGCCAGTTAGGATGTCAGGTGTGAACACTGTCCGTAATAATGTTATAAAACATGTTCACCCCCCTGTCGCCCCTGTCCACCCCCCTCTGTCACCCTTGTTCACCCCCTGTCATCTCTGTTCACCCCCCTGTCACCCCTGTTCACCCTCTTGTTACCCCTGTCCACCCCCCTGTCACCCATGTCCACCCCCCCTGTCACCCATGTTCACCCCCCTGTCACCCCTGTTCACCCCCCTTGTCACCCATGTCCACCCTCCTGTCACCCCTGTCACCCCTGTTCACCCCCCTGTCACCCCTGTTGACCCCCCTGTCACCCCTGTTCACCCCGTCACCCCTGTTCACCCCCCTGTCACCCCTGTTCACCCCCTGTCACCCATGTCCACTCCCCTGTCACCCATGTCCACCCCCCTGTCACCCATGTCCACCCCCCTGTCACCGATGTCCACCCCCTGTCACCCATGTCTACCCCCCTGTCACCCATGTCCACCCTCCTGTCACCCATGCCCACCCTCCTGTTACCCCTGTCCACCCCCGTGTCACCCATGTCCTCCCCCCTGTCACCCTTGTTCACCCCCCTGTCACCACTGTTCACCCTCTTGTCACCCCTGTTCACCCTCCTGTCACCCCTGTTCACCCCCTGTCACCCCTGTTCACCCCCTGTCACCCCTGTTCACCTCATGTCACCCCTGTTCACCCCCCCTGTCACCCATGTCCACCCCTCTGTCACCCATGTCCACCCTCCTGTCACCCATGTTCACCCCCCTGTCACCCATGTCTACCCCCCTCTCACCCATGTCCACCCCCCTTTCACCCATGTCCACACCCCTGTCACCCATGTCCTCCCCCCTGTCACCCATGTCCTCCCCCCTGTCACCCCTGTTCACCCTCCTGTCACCCATTTCCACCCCCCGTCACCCGTGTTTACCCCCCCCCGTCACCCATGTTCACCCTCCTGTCACCCCTGTTCACCCCCCTGTCACCCCTGTTCACCCCCCCTGTCACCCATGTTCACCCCCCTGTCCACCCCCTTGTGACCCATGTCCACCCCCTGTCATCCCTGTTCACCCTCCTGTCACCCCTGTTCACCCCCGCTGTCACCCATGTCTACCCTCCCCCCCCCCCCCTGTCACCCATGGCCATTCATTTTGTGGTGTTGGGAAACCCCTTGGAGCCCTGCTGGCTCATCGAGGATCAGGGGCCCTTTAAGTGGTGTTACTCTGATAGCTCTGGATGTAAATATAGCAATATACTCAATGATATAAGTATCCAGTCCAGTGTTTCCCAACCAGGGTGCCTCCAGCTGTTGTAAAACTACAACTCCCAGCATGCCCAGAGCCTAAGTTTGTCCAGGCATGCTGGTAGTTATAGTTTTGCAACAGCTGGAGGCACCCTGGTTGGGAAACACTGATCCGGTCCATACTCCATCCCACACCATGGCCAGTTAGGATGTCAGGTGTGTACACTGTCTGTAATAATGTTATTAAACATGTCCACCCCCTGTCGCCCCTGTTCACCCTCCTGTCATCCCTGTTCACCCCCCTGTCATCCCTGTTCATCCCCCTGTCAACCATGTCCACCCCCCTGTCACCCATGTGCTCCCCCCTGTCACCCATTTTCACCCCCCTGTCACCCCTGTTCACCCCCCTGTCACCCATGTTCACCCTCCTGTCACCCCTGTTCACCCCCCTGTCAACCATGTCCACCCTCCTGTCACCCATGTCCTCCCCCCTGTCACCCCTGTTCACCCCCCTGTCACCCATGTCCACCCTCTGTCACCCATGTACACTCCTCTACACCCCTCTGTACACTCCTGTGTCACCCATGTACACTCCTTTACACCCCCCTGTCACCCATGTACACTCCTCTATACCCCTCTGTCACCCATGTACACTCCTCTACACCTCTGTCACTCATGTACACTCCTCTACACCCCTCTGTCACCCATGTACACTCCTCTACACCCCCTGTCACCCATGTACACTCCTCTATACCCCTCTGTCACCCATGTACACTCCTCTACACCCCTATGTCACTCATGTACACTCCTCCACACCCCTCTGTCACCCATGTACACTCCTCCACACCCCTCTGTTACCCACGTGCACTCCTCTACACCTCTCTGTCACCCATGTACACTCCTCTACACCCCTCTGTCACCCATGTACACACCTCTACACCCCTCTGTCACCCATGTACACTCCTCTATACCCCTCTGTCACCCATGTACACTCCTCTACACCCCTCTGTCACTCATGTACACTCCTCTACACCCCTCTGCCACCCATGTACACTCCTCTTCACCCCTCTGTCACCCATGTACACTCCTCTATACCCCTCTGTCACCCATGTACACTCCTCTACACCCCTGTCACTCATGTACACTCCTCTACATCCCTCTGTCACCCATGTACACTCCTCTACACCCCCCTGTCACCCATGTACACTCCTCTACACCCCTGTCACTCATGTACACTCCTCTACATCCCTCTGTCACCCATGTACACTCCTCTACACCCCCCTGTCACCCATGTACACTCCACTATACCCCTCTGTCACTCATGTACACTCCTCTACACCCCTCTGTCACACATGTACACTCCTCTACACCCCTCTGTTACCCACGTGCACTCCTCTACACCTCTCTGTCACCCATGTACACTCCTCTACACCCCTCTGTCACCCATGTACACTCCTCTACACCCCTCTGTCACCCATGTACACTCTTCTACACCCCTCTGTCACTCATGTACACTCCTCTACACCCCTCTGCCACGCATGTACACTCCTCTTCACCCCTCTGTCACCCACGTACACTCCTCTACACCCCTCTGTTACCCATGTACACTCCTCTACACCCCTCTTTCATCCATGTACACTCCTCTACACCCCTCTTTCATCCATGTACACTCCTCTACACCCCTCTTTCACCCATGTACACTCCTCTACCCCCCTCTGTCACCCATGTACACTCCTCTACACCCCTCTTTCATCCATGTACACTCCTCTACACCCCTCTTTCACCCATGTACACTCCTCTACACCCCTCGGTCACCCATGTACACTGCTCTACACCCCTCTGTTACCCACGTGCACTCCTCTACACCTCTCTGTCACCCATGTACACTCCTCTACACCCCTCTGTCACCCATGCACACTCCTCTACACCCCTCTGTCACCCATGTACACTCCTCTACACCCCTCTGTCACCCATGTACACTCCTCTACACCCCTCGGTCACCCATGTACACTCCTCTACACCCCTCTGTCACCCATGTACACTCCTCTACACCCCTCTGTCACCCATGTACACTCCTCTACACCCCTCTGTCACACATGTACACTCCTCTTCACCCCTCTGTCACCCATGTACACTCCTCTACACCCCTCTGTCACACATGTACACTCCTCTACACCCCTGTCACCCATGTACACTCCTCTACACCCCTCTGTACACCCCTCTGTAACCCATGCGGAGCCTGATAGTTTTGTTTTGCAGGTTTAACGGTGAAGAATTGTGGAAGAAATTGTCATGATGGCCCGGACCAAATGGAGAAGAGAAGGCAACGAAGCAAATTAGAGAAGACGTCATTGGTGAGTTGCTGTATAACGCAGCACTTTAAACTACATACCCACTGATAAATAGATATAGCGCATTGCATTTTCTTTATTTATTTTACCATTTTATCCTTTTTTTTTTTTTGCTCTTCAACCTCGGTAGGGGAGCACCGCGTAATAAAAATGTTTAAAATATTTTTTTTTAACTTTATTTATTTTTTCTTCTTTTTTATCGTGCTCGGGGGGCCTCAGATATATTTTTACCTAAGGCCTCAAAAAGTCTAGAGCCGCCTCTGCTGACATTACAGGGCTGCAGGCTGCATATTTTATAGGAAAATGGTGTTGCAGCGGTGAGCCCCCCCCCCCCACCTACATCAGTCTGGCCCGTCTGTGCTTTGTCAGCTGCAGGGGGGTACAGTGGGGGACGGACCCCTCTGGGAGCCCGGGCCCCTCTCTGGGTTACTGGCTGTACCCCCCTGACGGTGGCCCTGAATATAAGATACCATATCCCATTGTAACTGCACATGTGATTGAAACATAGTAACATAGTTCATAAGGTTGAAAAAAAAACAGAGTCCATCAAGTTCAACCTATATCCCTAATGAGTCACTACTGGGTATACAGAAAAGAAGGTTGCAGCAGCACTGTTGGTCAAAAAATGGAGGCTCTTAGCGCACTTTTTGATTATAACGTGTCCCCATCCACCATTCGGAGGTGGCCTCATTTTGGATGGGACCCTAACACTCATTTCACTCATCTCTGCTGGGCATATAGCCTCTGACTGGGTGACATGCTGGATCCACTATCAATTTAAAAACCTCCTGTGAAAAAGGGGAGGGGTGCACGGCTAGAGAGGGTGCCACACCCCCTAAATTGCACAGCAAAAAGAAACATAGCCAGCACAACTACCTAATACACGGGTGCACGCTGCTGTGGCAAATACAGAGTTTACAAAAGAAGAAGGTTGCAGCAGCACTCTTGGTCAAAAAATGGAGGTTCTTAGCACACTTTTTGATCAAAACGTGTCCCACATCCACCATGCGGTGTCCCTACTGAGTTTATCCAGAGGAAGGCAAAACAAAAAAATCATACTAGAGGTAAAAATTCCTTCCCGACTCCAAATATGGCATCAGAATAAATCCCTGGATCAACATTCTTTCCCTATAAATCAGTACACATAACCAGCAATGTTATTATTCTCCAAAAATGCATCCATCCCCTTTTGAACTCTTTTACAGAGTTCACCATGACCACCTCCGCAGGCAGAGAATTCCACAGTCTCACTGCTCTTACAGTAAAGAACCCCCGTCTGTGCTTGTGTAGAAACCTTCTTTCCTCTAGACGTAGGATGCCCCCTTGTTATAGATACAGTCCTGGGTATAAAAAGATCATGGGAGAGATCTTTGTACTGCCCCCTGATATGTTTATACATAGTTATTAGGTCTCCCCTAAGCCTTCTATTTTCTAAACTAAATAACCCCAATTCTGATAATCTTTCTGGGTACTGTAGTCCTCCCATTCCCCATATTACTCTGGTTGCCCGTCTTTGAACCCTCTCCAGCTCCACTATATCTTTCTTGTACACTAGTGCCCAGGACTGTACACAGTATTCTATGTGTGGTCTGATTAGTGATTTGTACAGTGGTAGAATTATTTCCTTGTGGTGGGCATATATGCCCCTATTGATGCACTCCATGATTTTATTTGCCTTTGCAGCAGTTGCCCTGATACTGGTCACTACAGCTAAATTTACTGTTAACTAAGACTCCCAAGTCCTTTTCCATTTCAGTCGTCCCAAGTGTTCTCCCATTTAATACATAATCCCAGCCCGGATTTTTCCTCCCCATGTGCATTACCTTATATTTATCAGTGTTGAACCTCATTTGCCACTTCCCAGCCCAAACCTCCAACCTATCCAGAGCAGTTTGTAACAGTGCACTGTCCTCTATAGTGTTTACCGCTTTACAGAGTTTAGTATCATCTGCAAAGATTGCTACTTTACTATTCAACCCCTCTACAAGGTCATTAATAAATATATTAAATAGAACAGGACCCAAGGCTGACCCCTGCGGTACCCCACTAGTAACAGTCATCCAACCAGAATAAGTACCATTAATAACCACCCTCTGTTTCCTATCACTGTGCCAGTTACTTACCCACTTACACACATTCTCCCCCAGTCCAATCCTTCTCATTTTATGCATCAACCTTTTATGAGGCACCGTATCAAATGCTTTGGAAGAATCCAGATATATGATATCCAGTGATTCCCCCTGTTCCAGTCTGGAGCTCACCTCCTCATAAAAGCTGATCAGGTTAGTTTGACAGGACCGATCCCTCATAAAGCCATGCTGATATGGAGTCATACATTTATTTTTTATCAAGATACTCCAAAGTAGCATCCCTTAGAAAACCCTCAAACTATTTACATACAACGGAGGTTAAACTAATTGAGTATTCATTTCAATTACACTTTGAACTCCCTGATTTCTGTATAGTAGCACTAGTTTGTTTCCCACTTGATAAAAACCCTATGTAAGGGCTGAAACACAAACTCTAAATTCTACATCTGGAGTGCTGCTGTTACTGCTTTGTGGATTTAAGATAAGGCATCCAGTTCAATCCCTGAAGCTTTAATCTGGTTTGTTAAAGGGGTATTCCCATTAACCCCTTAAGGACAACCCCTGTTTTTACCTTAATGACCTATGTCTCTTTAAGTGTTAATATCTCTTACATGCTTTTATTTATTGACGCCATTCTGAGACTGTTTTTTCATTACATATCTTACTTTATATTAGTGGTAAATCTTTGTTGATTCATCCTGCATTTTTTGTGAAAAACTCCAAAATTATGTGAAAATGTGAAAATTTCTGGCATTTTTTTAAATGGAATTCACTGTATGGTAGAAATTATGTTATTTATATTCTGTGGGTCGGTACGATTATAGCAATACCCAATTTATATAGCTTTTTTGTTCTTTTTCCCTTTTCTCAACAAGATCCTTTTTTCCCCTTTTTCGTGTTGTAATGTCCTGACAGCCATAAGTTTTTAATTTTTCGTCCAACACCATTGTGTGAGGACTTACTTTTTGCAAGATAAGCTGTAAAATGTATTGGTACCATTTTGAGATTCATTCTACCTTTTGATCTTTTTTATTCAACGTTTTGGACTACAATTTGCGTTTTTTGCTTTTTGGTTTTTGTTGTTTTTTTATGGCCTTCACCGTGCAGGATAGATACAATTAACAATTTGTTGCAAAAGTCATTATGAATGTGGCAATACCTATTATGTATTGGTTTGGGTGTTTTTTATGGGGGGGTGATAATGTATGGTTTTATTGGGAAAGGGGTATTTCTTATTTTGTTTACACTTTATTAATTTAAAACCTTTTTATTTTTATTTTTTTACTTTTCTCTTTTTACCTGTTATACTATGCTGCAGTACATCTGTTTTACAGTGCTAATTACATCCCTGTAATGCAACCACAGCCCATTATCAGACAAAATGTCCCCAGGCCACAACCACTATGGGGGAGATTTGTCAAAACCTGTGGAAAGGAAAAATTGCCCAGTTGCCCATAGCAAACAATCTGATCACTTTTTTCATTTTCAGAGGTCTTTTTAAAAATTAAAGAAGCAATCTGACTGGTTGCTATGGGCAACTGGGCAACTTTTCCTTTGCACAGGATTTGATAAATCTCCCCCTATGTTGTTACAACCTCTGTTTTGTGATCTTCTTCCCTGTCTCTGCCTAGATATATATGATCATATCATCTATCGCTACAAACCTATATCTTCCTATTTCAGGACGGAGCTCATGATGGAAGGAGGAATTTCACGTAGTCATAACCTGGAACAGATTGGCGTTTCCCATATAATCAATGACTTCTTATGTTAGAATGCAAAAATTACACAAATATTAATTACAGACACTATAGACAATATCCATTAGCATTAATTATTATGGCAATTAAATTTCATATCTATACTATTGACCGCTGCTCAGAAAAAGGTGTCACACTGGACAGAATTATCAGGGGTGAACATTGTACAGTTATGAATGTTAAGATTATTTTTAAACTAAGAACATTTTTTTATTTTACTAAATAATAAGGAATCCACTCAAGATTATTTTCAGCTTAAGTCATTTTCAGGGTAATGTTCCAAGACCAATTTCAAGTCTTGAATTTGAATAGGAATGAATAAAATTCCCACGGCTTCCTTCACAGGACAATTCGCATTATTGGGCTCTACTTAGTTTCTGGAAAATAGATTCATAAGCCCCTTATATTTTATGTAATCCAGACAGTCAATCAAAAAACTCACTAACAGCATCCAAAGTATAAGGTCAATTCTATATTCTATATATTTTGTTTTAGGAATTTTTAAAGCATACATGTCATTTCAGGTGACTTTTCAGGATAATCAGTCCTGTATGTGTACATAAGGTACAGTATAGCACTATTTCTGTTCATTCTATGAGGTGAATATATCATGTTTTACCAGCTGGCTCATCTGTAATTTTCATTTGTCGCTGAGTTGGTGGGTGGAGGCTGGCTACAATGATGTCCACCATACACTGTACATACACAATATAGGGGTCACTGTTCTCCTGTCTCTTTATCATAGACCTTTAGAAGCAGCAGCAACACATGAGATATTATAGAGCAGCAGTGAACAGTCTTAGCTGTGAATCAAGTCCTAGGGTGAGATGGAATACTTACTATAAACTCCTGCAATCTCTCTGTCTGCTTCTGGCACTTATCAGTCGTTTGGACATTCAACTCAATCTCCCCCCAGAGATATTCTGGGTGGATTCCATCTGCTGCAGGTGCCACCAAAATACTTTGACACTAGGACTGTGATGACATATATCCCACTGAATCCCACTGAAGACAAGTGGTATGTTGTGTGAACAAACCCTAACTCTGGTGGATCAGGACATGCATAAATTTCATGGTTGGACCCTCTAAAGGTTTCATATTCCAGACTTCACTCTGATGCCCGCTTTTAAGCCTTCAGATGCCATGATCAATAGTGATCACTGTATGTGAGCATTGAGAGATTCATCGGACCACCTACGGAGCGATCACAAGGGTCCGATAAGTCAGGATGGCACCTGGAGCTCCACTCACCAGCATCATGGCTGCTCAAGTGATTTTCTACTATGATCTGCCTTCTGGAAGACGACAGAAGTAGAACACAGATTACATTGATCAGTGCTATGCCTTTGCATAGCACTGAACAGTGTTAGCGATCAAAAGATTAGTATAAACAACCCCCTGGCAACCCCCTCGAGCCCTGGCACTTAAGGATCAAGGACGTCCATGTACACTCTGGTCCCATTTACCAGGTTTAAACCATTCTCAGCAGCAGAGAACGGGTTAAACCTGGTGGGTCCCGGTTGCTACGGGCAGCCAGGACCCACGGCTAATGTCAGGCTCCGCCGATGGGGCTGATGCCCGTCATTGACCCTTTAGACGCTGAAATCAAAGTTTATAGTGGCGTCTAAAATGAAAGTGTACCGGCAGCTCAGCGGAGCTGATCGGGACTATCGCGACAAAATCGCAATGTCCTGATCAGCTTACCATGAGAGGGTCCTCACCTGCCTCTTTGTCATTTGATTCGGCAAACTTGGCCAAGCCTGCTCAGCAGGATAGAGCAGCAGAGCGCCGGGAACACTGATCAATGCTATTCTATGGCATCAGTATATGCAACCTATGAGGGCTAAAAAAAAAGTGTAAAAAAAAAAAGTTAGTAAAAGTGAATTAAGCCCTTCCCAATTAAAAGTTTAAATCCCCCCCTTTTCCCATTTTATAAATAAAATAATATAATTAAAAAAAATTATTATATGTGATACCGCCACCTGTGTAAATGTCCAAACTATTAACCCCTTAAGGACTCAGGGTTTTTCCGTTTTTGCACTTTCGTTTTTTCCTCCTTACCTTTTAAAAATCATAACCCTTTCAATTTTCCACCTAAAAATCCATATTATGGCTTATTTTTTGTGTCGCCAATTCTACTTTGCAGTGACATTAGTCATTTTACCCAAAAATGCACGGCGAAACGGAAAGAAAAATCATTGTGCGACAAAATCGAAAAAAAACGCCATTTTGTAACTTTTGGGGGCTTTCGTTTCTACGCAGTGCATATTTCGGTAAAAATTACACCTTATCATTATTCTGTAGATCCATACGGTTAAAATGATACCCTACTTATATAGGTTTGATTTTGTCGCACTTCTGGAAAAAATCATAACTACATGCAGGAAAATTTATACGTTTAAAAATGTCATCTTCTTACCCCTATAACTTTTTTATTTTTCCATGTACAGGGCAGTATGATGACTCATTTTTTGCGCCGTGATCTGAAGTTTTTATCGGTATGATTTTTGTTTTGATCGGACTTTTTGATCACTTTTTATTCATTTTTTAATGGTATAAAAAGTGACCAAAATACGCTTTTTTGGACTTTGGAATTTTTTTGCGCGTACGCCATTGACCGTACGGCTTAATTAATGATATATTTTTATAGTTCGTACATTTACGCACGTGGCGATACCACATATGTTTATTTATTTTTTTACACTGTTTTATTTTTTTATGGGAAAAGGGGGGTGATTCAAACTTTTATTAGGGAAGGGGTTAAATGACCTTTATTAACACTTTTTTTTTACATTTTTTTTGCAGTGTTATAGGTCCCATAGGGACCTATAACACTGCACACACTGATTTCCTATGCTGATCACTGGCGTGCATTAACACAGTGATCAGCATTATCGGCGCTTGACTGCTCCTGCTTGGATCTCAGGCACGGAGCAGTCATTCGTCGATCGGACACCGGGGAGGCAGGTAAGAGCCCTCCCGGTGTCCGATCAGCTGTTCGGGACGCCGTGATTTCACTGCGTATTAGCCGCGGGTCCCGGCCGTTAATTAGCGCCGGGACCGACGCGATATGATGCGGGATCACGGCGCGATCCCGCTTCATATCGCGGGAGCCGGCGCAGGACGTAAATATACGTCCTGCGTCGTTAAGGGGTTAAAATATAAGGTTAGCTAAACTGCATGGTCGCTAGCGTACACGTAAAAAAATACCAAAGTCCAAAATTGTGCATTTCTGGTCACTTCATATACCATAAAAAACTAATAAAGTGATCAAAAAGTCCCATCAAAACAAAAATGGTTCAGATAAAAACTAAAGACCACGGGGTAAAAAATTAGCCCTAATATAGCCCCGTATGCGGAAAAATAAAAAAGTTATATAGGTCAGAAGATTTTGAAACATCCTAATTTTGGTGCATGTAGTTAAGATTTTTTTTAAAGTAGTAAAATAAAATCAAACCTACTTAAAAATGGTATCTGTGTAACCATATAGACCTACAGAATAAAGATAAGGTGTCATTTTTACTGAAAATTGCACTGTGTAGAAACAGAAGCCCCCAAAAGTTACAAAATTTTGTTTTTTATTTTCAATTTCACCCCACGAATATATTAATTTTGGTTTTGTGGTAAATTTTGTTATTAAATGATTGATGTCATTACAAAGTACAATTGGTGGTGCAAAAAACAAGGCCTTATATGGGTCTGTAGGTGCAAAATTGAAAGCAGTATGATTTGTAGAAGGAGAGGAGGAAAAAAACTAAAGTGCAAAAATGAAAATTGGCCTGGTCTTTAACCTCTTAAGGACCCATGACGTATGCATACGTCATGGTCTTTTCCTGGTCTCCGCCGCTCACCCGGCGGAGATCGGAAGCGGACCCCTGCTGAAATTCTTCAGCAGGGATCCAGGGCAAACGCCGAGGGGGGCCATGTAGGACTCCCATGTCGGTGATCGCCACAAATCGCAAGGGAAATCGCCCTTGCGATCTGCGGCGATACCGGGCTGATCGGGTCTCTGGGACCCGACCGCCCGGTAATTTTGCATGATCCCGGCTGTCACAGACAGCCAGGACCATGCTGAAGTATAGGAGCGAGGTGGCAAGCCTGCCACCTCCTCCGATCCCCTGCGATTCTTCGGTTAGTTAACCGACCAATCGCAGGGGGGGCGGTTACTTCCTCCCGTCCTGCCTGGCCCCTGGAAGTCCGGAGAGGATGGGAGGAAGACCGGAGGACGCGGCGGGGGACGGGGGAGTGCTGGGGCCCGGCCCCGGTACTTACCTCGTCCCTGAAGACCCAGATCCCGGAGAGGAAGATGGCGGCGGCGGCGACAGGGGAGTGGATCTTCAGCCGCGGTCGGGCCCTTTACAGCAATGCACGTCGCCGTAAAGCGACATGCATTGCTGTATTGGGACCCTGTATACTACAACTTCCAGCATGCCCAGACAGCCCTTGGCATCTGGGCATGCTGGGAGTTGCAGTTTTGCAACATCTGGAGGTCTGCAGTTTTGGGACCACTGTGCCCTTCCAGATATTGCAAAACTACACATCCTCAGCATGCCCTTACTGTCCAGGCATGCTGGGAGTTGTAGTTCTGTAACATCTGGCCCTTCAGATGTTGCAGAACTACAACTCCCAGCATGCCTGGACAGTTTTGGCATACTGGGAGTTGTAGTTTTGCAACATCTGGAAGGGCACAGATTGGGAACAACTGTATTAGTGGTCTGCAAACTGTAGTCCTCCAGATGTTGCAAACTACAACTCCAAGCATGCTGGGAGTTGTAGTTCGGCAACATCTGGCTCTAAAGATGTTGCCGAACTACTACTTCCAGCATGCCTGAGAATGTTTGGGAGTTGTGGTTTTGCAACAACAGGAGGCACACTGGTTGGGAAACATTGTCTGTTTCCTAACTCAGTGTTTCCCAACCCGTGTGCCTCCAGCTGTTGCAAAACTATAACTACCAGCATGCACTGATAGACTGTGCATGCTGGGAGTTGTAGTTTTGCAACAGCTGGAGGTCCCATCCCCCCCCCTGTGAATGTACAGGGTACATTCACATGGGCAGGGGCTTACAGTGAGTATCAGGCTGCAAGTTTGCGATGCAGCAAATTTTGCGCGGCAGCTCAAACTCGCAGCGGGAAACTCGCTGTAATCCCCCGCCCGTGTGACTGTACCCTAAAAACACTACACTACACTAACACAAAATAAAATAAAAAGTAAAAAACACTACATATACACATACCCCTACACAGTCCCCCTCCCCTCCCCAATAAAAATGAAAAACGTCTGGTATGCCACTGTTTTCAAAATGGAGCCTCCAGCTGTTGCAAAACAACAACTCCCAGTATTGCCGGACAGCCGTCGACTGTCCAAGCATGCTGGGAGTTTTGCAACAGCTGGAGGCACCCTGTTTGGGAATCACTGGCGTATAATTCCCCTAGGTCCACCCCTATGCAAATCCCTAATTCAGGCCTCAAATGCGCATGGCGCTCTCACTTTGGAGCCCTGTCGTATTTCAAGGCAACAGTTTAGGGCCACATATGGGGTATCGCCGTACTTGGGAGAAATTGCCTTACAAATTTTGGGGTGAAGTTGGGGTCTACACCAGCATGTTAGTGTAAAAGGTGAAGAGGTGAAGTTGGGGTCTACACCAGCATGTTAGTGTAAAAAAATAATTTTTTTACACTAACATGCTGATGTTGCCCTATACTTTTCATTTTGACAAGAGGTAAAAGGGAAAAAAGCCCCCCAAAATTTGTAATGCAATTTCTCTCGACTATGGAGATACCCCATATGTGGGCGCAAAGTGCTCTGGGGGCGCACAACAAGGCCCAGAAGGGAGAGTGCTCCATGTACATTTGAGGTGATTTGCACAGGGGTGGCTGATTGTTACAGCGGTTTTGACAAATGCAAAAAAAACAAAACCCACACGTGACCCCATTTCGGAAACTACACCCCTCACGGAATGTAATGAGGGGTGCAGTGAGAATTTACACCACACTGGTGTCTGACAGATCTTTGGAACAGTGGGCTGCGCAAACTAAAAATTTTGTACAGCCCACTGTTTCAAAGATCTGACAGACACCAGTGGGGGTAAATGCTCACTGTACCCCTTGTTACGTTCCTCAAGGGGTCTAGTTTCCAAAATGGTATGCCATGTAGGGGTTATTTTGCTGTTCTGGCACCATAGGGGCTTCCTAAATGCGACATGCCCCCCGAGCAAAATTTGCTCTCAAAAAGCCAAATATGACTCCTTCTCTTCTGAGCATTGTAGTTCGCCCGTAGTGCGCTTCAGGTCAACTTATGGGGTACCTCCATACTCAGAAGAGATGGGGTAACAAATTTTGGGGGGTATTTTCTGCTATTAACCCTTGCAAAAATGTGAAATTTGGGGGGGAAACACACACATTTTAGTGAAATTTTTTATTTTTTTTTACGTATGCAAAAGTCGTGAAACCCCTGTGGGGTATTAAGGCTCACTTTATTCCTTGTTACGTTCCTCAAGGGGTCTAGTTTCCAAAATGGTATGCCATGTGTTGTTTTTTTTCCTGTTCTGGCACCATAGGGGCTTCCTAAATGCAACATGCCCCCCAAAAACCATTTCAGAAAAACGTACGCTCCAAAATCCCCTTGTCGCTCCTTCCCTTCTGAGCCCTCTACTGCGCCCGCCGAACACTTTACATAGACATATGAGGTATGTGCTTACTCGAGAGCAATTGGGCTACAAATATAAGTATACATTTTCTCCTTTTACCCCTTGTAAAAATTCAAAAATTGGGTCTACAATAACATGCGAGTGTAAAAAATGAAGATTGTGAATTTTCTCCTTCACTTTGCTGCTATTCCTGTGAAACACCTAAAGGGTTAAAATGCTGACTGAATGTCATTTTCAATACTTTGGGGGGTGCAGTTTTTATAATGGGGTCATTTGTGGGGTATTTCTAATATGAAGACCCTTCAAATCTACTTCAAACTTGAACTGGTCCCTGAAAAATTGTGATTTTGGAAATTTTGTGAAAAATTGGAAAATTGCTGCTGAACTTTGAAGCCCTCTGGTGTCTTCCAAAAGTAAAAACTCGTCAATTTTATGATGCAAATATAAAGTAGACATATTGTATATGTGAATAAAAAATAATAATATTTGGAATATCCATTTTCCTTACAAGCAGAGAGCTTCAAAGTTAGAAAAATGCAAAATTTTCAAATTTTTCATCAAATTTGGAGATTTTTCACCAAGAAAGGATGCAAGTTACCAAAAAAATTTTACCACTAAGTTAAAGTAGAATATGTCACGAAAAAAAAATCTCAGAATCAGAATGATAACTAAAAGCATTCCAGAGTTATTAATGTTTAAAATGACAGTGGTCAGATGTGCAAAAAATGGCCGGGTCCTAAGGTGTAAAATGGCTGGGTCCTTAAGGGGTTAAGGTGAAAATGGGCTTGGTCCTTAAGGGGCTAAAAAATGTAAAAAACAAAAAGTGTTAATAAATGTGAATAATCCTCTCCCCAATAAAAAAAAAATATATAATAATAATAATCCCACATTTTCTCATTTTACAAATAAAAAAAAATTAATCAATATTAAGTTCACAGTCATAAATGTCCAAACTATTAAAACAAAATGTTAATGATCCCCTACTGTGTATATCATAAATGTAAATAAATACCAAAGTCCAAAATTGGTGATTTTTGGACACATCCCAAAAATCCCTGATCCGAGAGAAAAAAAGGAATAAAAAGTGGTCAAAAATAAAACATTAGCAAAAGTAGTACCGATAAAAACTACAGATCATGGCGCAAAAAAAATTACCCTCATACAGCAATGTATATGGATTAGTAAGAAAGTTATAGGGGTTAGAAAACCTTCTCTTTTTTTAAGAGTGGTATAATAATAGAAAATGTGAAACTATAGATATAATTTGAATTGTATTGATCCGAAGAATAAAGACAACATAAATTGCACTACGTAAAAACGAAAAAATAAACAAAAGTAGCAAAATTGAGGATTTCCTGCCACAATAAATATTATTTTGGTTTCACCGTATATTTTTATGGTAAAATGAAAGGTGTCATTACAAAGTATAAATGGTCCTGCAAAGAATATCATATGCGTCTGTGGATGTAAAAAATAAAAGACACGCCCCCTCAATGCAAGTCTATGGGAGGGGGTGTGACGGGTGTGTGGTGACATCACTAAGGGGGCATGGCCGGTGGCCCCAGCATGAGCACAGCGTTCGGAACTAAATGTTCCAAACGCAGCCGGAAGGCTGGCCAGTGGAGTAGACCTTTAAGGAAAAGGTTAATCAAAAATGTTTTTAATTCAAATTATAAAATATAAATAAAACAATGACAAAGTAACACATTAAACTGGCACTGTCTAGTGAAAATCCCACTGGGCCCTAGTGGGATATCCAAAATAGAATATAAAAAATATAAAAATGATGAATTAATGTTCCAATAAGTCCATAAATCTGCAAATAAAAAATAATAAAATCTGCAAAGAGTATGGATAGATATTCAGTTTTGTGGCAAAATAGACTTGTAACATAAAGTCAATGTACTTGTAACTGAAAGGAGTACTCCGGTGAAAACCTTTTTTCTTTTAAATCAACTGGTGGCAGAAAGATAAATGTATTTGTAAATTACTTCTATTAAAAAATCTTAATCCTTCCTGTACTTATTAGCTGCTGAATACTACAGAGGAAATTCTTTTCTTTTTGGAATGCTCTCTGATGACATCACGAGCACAGTTCTCTCTGCTGACATTATTATAATAATAATAACGCTTTATTTATTGTTATTTGAACCCAAGTTCCCAGCACTGCAAGGCAGCAGTGCTAACCACTGAGCCACCATGCTGCCCTATGCATGGTTGCTAAAATGGACAGAGATGTCAGCAGAGAGCACTGTGCTCGTGATGTCATCAGTGTCCCAAAAAGAAAGGAAATTCCTCTGTAGCATTCAGCAGCTAATAAGTACTGGAAGGATTAAGATTTTTTAATAGAAGTAATTTACAAATATGTTTAACTTTCTGCCACCAGTTGATTTAAAAGAAAAAAGGTTTTCACTGGAGTACCCCTTTAAAGTCAATAATCAAAAAAATGAATGATACAGAGTATCTCTCACCACTGCTTCTGGCTTGATGGATTTTTTGAGAATGAATCGCAGCCTTGTATTCCTCGCATGCCCCAATATGGAGAGGGGGGCACTGGTTTTCACGTCTCCCTAGCAGCCCCGTAATATCTATCCATACTCTTTGCGGATTTTATTATTTTTTATTTGCAGATTTATGAACTTATTGGAACATTAATTCATCATTTTAATATTTTTTATATTCTATTTTGGATATCCCACTAGGGCCCAGTGGGATTTTCACTAGACAGTGCCAGTTTAATGTGTTACTTTGTCATTGTTTTATTTACAATATTTATCGACGTATAACACGCACTTTTTAGGCTAAAATTTTTAGCCTAAAGTCTATACGCATGTTATACGCCGATAAGCAACTGCAGTTCAATGATTTAAAGCGGGCGCTTTAAATCAATGAACTGCAGCGGCTTTGCAGGTGCAGAGATAGCCAGCGCTGCCGGCTTCTCTGCCCCTGCCTGCCCTGGGGTCTAGAGCCCTGCTGCCGGCCCTTCTCTCCCCCTGGCTATCGGCGTCGCTGCCCGTTCTCTCCCCCTGACTATTGGTGCCGGCGATCCATTGCCGGCGCCGATAGCCAGGGGGAGAGAAGCGGCACCGGCAATGGGGCAGCGGCGCCGACAGCCAGGGAGAGAGAAGGGGCAGCGGCACCCATTGCCGGCGCCGCTGCCCCGTTGCCTCCCCCCATCCCCGGTTGCATAATTACCTATTGCCGGGGTCGGATCCGCGCTGCTTCAGGCCTCTGGTGTGCGTCCCCTGCGTCGTTGCTATGCGCTGCACGGTGCGGCGCATGACGTCAGTGCGCCGCGCCGTGCAGTGCATAGCACCGGCGCAGGGGACGCACACCGGAGGCCTGAAGCAGCGCGGACCCGACCCCGGCAACAGGTAATTATGCAACCGGGGATGGGGGGAGGCAACGGGGCAGCTCTGCCTTTCCTGGGGGTGTATCAGGGTATACACGCGCACACACACGCACCCTCCTTTTACCATGGATATTTGGGTAAAAAACTTTTTTTACCCAAATATCCTTGGTAAAATGAGGGTGCGTGTTATAGGCCGGTGCGTGGTATACCCCGATAAATACGGTATATTTTATAATTTGAATTAAAAACAATTTTTGATTAACGCTGCCACAATTTACTATTGCCCACATCATTATGCACCATTGGTGAGGTCCTAGAGGCATAAGCTATATATTCCAATTGATATTTATTATTGTTGCCGGTGGGGTCCGGCTTTAGCTTTGATTGCCTCGGTCCTTCTGTTGTGAGCTGCACCTAATTTTAAGTTTTCCTTTAAAGTAAGCTTTATATTTGGATAAGCAAATTTTTCTCTGTTGACTTTGGGGGTTGACACAGGTGGATAGATATTGGGGAAAAAACCTCCTGACCTGTTAAATGGCTGATCATTGGCTGAATAGTGCCCTCTCCTGGTTATTCACTTTCTCAGAATATTAAAGGGTTGTGAGTACATTGGAATATAGAAGAAACATCACAAAACTATAGACTTCATGATGGGGAAAGCGGTCTGTCTTATGCCTCCATGCAATCATTTTTGTAACAATTAAGATCTGTTCACTATTTGTTATTTTTTGATTTTTTATTTCCATTAATGCCCCTTATTATTTCAGTAGGAAACCATATCACCATATCTTTTAATAGATTGTGCATGGTATTGTAGTTCAGCCACATTTACTTTAATGGAGTTGAGCTGCAATACCAAATAAAACCCATAAATGGGTGTGGAAAAGAGGTACAGGGGTATTCTGCTCCTAAACATCTTATCTCATATGCAAATGATAGGCTATAGGATGTCTGATCACGGGGGTCTGGTCGCTGGGACCCCTGCGATCTCCGGGGTGGCACCCCAATCATCCAATGCACTGAGCAAACTCAGCTCTGGGTGACCACAGCCGTCCCACCCCTCCATTCTTGTCTATGGGAGGAGACGTGATGGCTATGTACTAACCGTCACTTCCCCTCCCATAGACAAAAATGGAGGGGAGTGACATGATGTCACAAACACCTAAGCTCCAAGGTTTCATAATCTGAACACAGTGGTAACCGGCCTGGAGATTGCAGACCCCCCCCCCCCCCCATGATCAGACATCTTATCCCCTATCCTTTAGATAGCAGATAAGATGTTTAGGAGTGGAGTACCCCTTTAACCCCTAACTCTATGCAATAAAAGTTGTAACTATAATATAGACCAGGGTATGAAATCATAGGTTATTTTTTAACCAATGCCGAGACACAACTTAGCAGGAAATTTCCAATAACTATGTAGAAGGGATATAAGCAAGGTAAAATAGAAATGATTTCTAATGAGAAATATTAACTTGACAGCTAAATGGAGCAGGTTTGTGATGGTTATGAAACAGGCAGCCAAGAAATTTGCGACATTGCAGCATACAGTGTCTATACATCTATCATTGCCAAACTACAATGTAATAGCCCAATAAATGTTTTGCATAGCAGACAAGGCCCCCTGGTCTATTTGAGGGAATTAAAGCTAATCAAAAAGTGTTGTTTGCAATGGATTATAAAACAGAAAAACCGTAAAATCTGCTTTGTTAATATACTCATTGGAATCCAATGAGTGGAGCATATGTTGCAGAGAGCTACTGCTGTGTCTTCCGTTTAAAGTATGGAGATAAAAGAAGCTACGCGACAATTGTGAATCCATACAAATGCAGGACTTGTGTGTTGTGTCACCTAGGGTGGACATGTCCTTATCGAGTGCCTAGTAATAAGCAGTACAGTAAAATCTCTCTTAGCAGACACCTCCCGATAGGGGACACCTCCCAATAGCAGACAGTTTTTAATTCCCCAGCAGAGTCCCATAAGACTTAATGTATTTGCCCCCTCCGAATAGGGGACACTCCCAATAGAGGACGCAGACACACCCAAAAGGGGACAAAACCCTTCCATTAGGGGACAACATACTCCCAATAGGGGACAAAAGGGGACAAATCACTCTCATTAGGGGACAGAACACTCCCAATAGGGGACAACCAGGCTCATGTGCCAGCCCTACCTTGTACAAAGGGCCGACATCAGGGGTACAGCCAATACCCCAGTAAGGGACCCAGGGCCCTGCTACACCCCCCTGAAGAAGCCCCAATACAGAAGCAAAATACCGTTGTTTAACCCCTTAACGACCACGGACGTAAATGTACGTCCTGGTTTGGCGGGACTTCCCGCACCAGGACGTACATTTACATCCTGTGTATGACCGCGAGCATCGGAAGGGTGCTCCCGTCATACACGGCAGGTTCTAGCAGCAGCCGGGGACCCGCCCGTAATTGCCGACATCCGCGATCGCGTGGATGTCCGCCCTTAACCCCTCAGATGCCGGGATCAATACATTGCGGCACTTTGGATGATCGGATCGCCCGCAGCGCTGCCACGGGGATACGATCATCCAGCATGACAGCCGGAGGTCCACTTACCCGATCGAGCAGACCAGAGCAGAAGATCACCGATAATACTGAGCAGTGCTGTGTCCTATGCATAGCGCTGCACAGTATTAGCAATCAAAGTATTGCTATAGATAGTCAACTATGGGGACATAAAAAGTGTAAAAAAAAAAAAAGTAGAAAAATGTAAAAATAAAAAGTAAAAAAAAAAGTGAAAAATCCCCTCCCCCCGATAAAAATGAAAATTGTCTGCTTTTCCCATTTTACCCCCAAAAAGCATAAACATTTTTTTAAATAAACATATTTGGTATCGCCGCGTGTGTAAATGTCCGAACTATCAAAATATAATGTTAATGATCCCGTATGGTGAATGGCGTAAACATAAAAAATAAAAAAGTCAAAAAATGCAGCTTTTTTGTCACATTTTATTTTAAAAAAATTAATAAAAAATGATTTAAAAGTTTTATATATGCAACTGTGGTATTTAAAAAAAATTACAGATGATGACGCAAAAAATGTGCCCTCATAGTGCCCTATATACAGAAAAATGAAAACGTTATAGGTGGTCATAATAGGGCGATTTTAGATTACTGATTTTGTACAAAAAGTTTTAGATTTTTTTTAAGCGGTACAAAAATATAAAAGTATCTAGCCATGGATATCATTTTAATTGTATTGACCCACAGAATAAAGAACACATGTCATTTTTACCGTAAAGAGTACAGTGTGAAAACAAAACCCTCCAAAATGTGCAAAATTTCGGTGTTCATTTAAATTTTCTCCTTAAAAATATATTTTTTGGGGTTCGCCGTACATTGTATGGTAAAATGAGAGGTTTCATTACAAAGTAAAATTGATCACGCAAAAAACAAGCCCTTATATGGGTCTGTAGATAGAAATATAAAAGAGTTATGGATTTTAGAAGGAGAGGAGGAAAAATGAAAACGCAAAAATAAAATTGGCCTGGTCCTTAACCCCTTAAGGACCAAGGGCGTACAGGTACGCCCTTGGTCCTGCTCTCCTGATATAACGCGGGGTTACACAGTAACCCCGCGTCATATCGCGGCGGGCCCGGCGTCATAGTGAAGCCGGGACCCGCCTCTAATAGCGTGCAGTGCCGATCGCGGCACCGCGCGCTATTAACCCTTTAGCCACGCGCTCAGAGCTGAGCCGCGCGGCTAAAAGTGAAACCGAAAGTGGCCGGCTAGCTCAGTCGGGCTGTTCGGGATAGCCGCGGCTAATCGCGGCATCCCGAACAGCTGACAGGACAGCGGGAGGGCCCCTACCTGCCTCCTCGCTGTCCGATCGCCGAATGACTGCTCAGTGCCTGAGATCCAGGCATGAGCAGTCATGCGGCAGAATCGTTGATCACTGGTTTCTTATGAGAAACCAGTGATCAGCATAGAAGATCAGTGTGTGCAGCATTATAGGTCCCTATGGGACCTATAACACTGCAAAAAAAAAGTGAAAAAAAAAAGTGAATAAATATCATTTAACTCCTCCCCTATTAAAAGTTTGAATCACCCCCCTTTTCCAATAAAAAAAAACACAGTGTAAATAAAAAGAAAAATGAACATATATGGTATCACCGCGTGCGGAAATGTCCGAATTATAAAAATATATCATTAATTAAACCGCTCGGTCAATGGCGTGCGCGCAAAAAAATTCCAAAGTCCAAAATAGTGCTTTTTTGGTCACTTTTTATATCATTTAAAAATGAATAAAAAGCGATCAATAAGTCCTATCAATGCAAAAATTGTACCGTTAAAAACTTCAGATCACGGCGCAAAAAATGAGCCCTCATACCGCCCCATACACGGAAAAATAAAAAAGTTATAGGGGTCAGAAGATGACAATTTTAAACGTATTAATTTTCCTGCATGTAGTTATGATTTTTTCCAGAAGTCTTAAAAAATCAAATCTATATAAGTAGGGTATCATTTTAATTGTATGGACCTACAGAATAAAGATAAGGTGTCATTTTTACCGAAAAATGTACTACGTAGAAACGGAAGCCCCCAAAAGTTACAAAACTGCGTTTTTTTTTCAATTTTGTCGCACAATGATTTTTTTTTCCGTTTCACCGTAGATTTTTGGGCAAAATGACTGACGTCATTACAAATTAGAATTGGTGGCGCAAAAAATAAGCCATCATATGGATTTTTAGGTGCAAAATTGAAAGAGTTATGATTTTTTAAAGGCAAGGAGCAAAAAACGAAAATGCAAAAACGGAAAAAACCCCGGTCCTTAAGGGGTTAAGGTGAAAATGGGCTTGGTCATTAACTGCACAGAGTAGAAGAGGTGGGGATTTGCTTCTACTCTGGACAGTTCCCGAGACAGGTGTCATCAGAGTTTTTTTCCTGAATAATCCCTTTAATGAAACAAAATATGGCGGATTTCTTTTTTTTTTTTTTTTTTATAAGAACAAAACTTTTTTAATTACATCACTTTCCTCTTCAAACTTAGGCCACTCTCTAACAGTTACTATCCGGCAAGAATGTTATGACCTTTTTCATTGCCAATAGTAACTCATTTCTTCATTTCATTTCCCATTTTCAACCTTTGTGAATATGAAGAAATGAAGAATGAAGTAAATGAATGCAAGAAAAAAAAAACCTTACAGGAACGGTTGGTTATCTATAGAGTTAGAGCATAACACATGGTTTTTAATAAGTAGCAGATAAAACTTTATTTCATTGCAAAACAGAAACACTTCATTAGCCTTGATTGGAAATTATAACAAAGTACTCATTAGCATTAAGATCTGTTTAGCGCTGTTGTGAGGTTAAGATCAAGTCAGCAGTAAAATATTTAAGCCTAATTATGCAAATTTCAAACATCGCGCCGCGGCTCAAATAAACAGTGTTACAATTAATACATTTGCACTCGGTTTCATAGACCGTGCATAGTTTATTGTTCTGTAATAATGTGTCAAAGATGCCTTACCTAATGATGTGAGTGGAGCCTATTAACTGCAACTTTTACAGTTGTTTAGAGAATAAAAAACACATAAACATTATACCCATATTTGAAAGTCGGTTTTAATGAAGAGGCAGAATTGTCCATCATTCATAAGACTGTCCAAGAGTTACACTAAGTAATTTAAATAATGAAGTAGCTTTAAAGGGTAATTACTATCACAATCTCATTGGTGGGGGGTCAGACGCACTTTTTCTTCCCCAAAACTGGGGGGAAAAAGTCGGTGCGTCTTGTACGGCGAATACACCCCTATCGCGGTGGTCCCTGCGGCCATCAACGGCCAGGACCTGCGGCTATTACAGGACATCACCGATCGCGGTGATGCCCTATATTAACCCTTCAGACGCGGCGATCAAACCTGACCGCTGCGTCTGAAGGGAAAGTGACACTAACCGCGGCGGTCCCGAACAGCCCGACTGAATAGCCAGGTTAGTGCTTACAGGACACCGGGGGGGACCTTACCTGCCTCCTCGGTGTCTTTTCTGTTCAGGGATCCCCTGTATGCCGGCGCTCTCCTTCCTCGTCATGACGTCATCGCGTACGTGCGTCGGCGTGCATAACGACGTGATGGCGGCGACGGAGAGCGAGAATACCCGGCCGGCAGCAGAGACGTTCCAGAGCGACGGGGACACGGCGACAGCGATGGAGCGACACCCAGGGCAGCGGTGACGGGTCCGGAGCGGCAGGGACACATAAATATTACCTCCTCCCGCAGTGGTCTTCAATCTGCGGACCTCCAGATGTTGCAAAACTAGAACTCCCAGCATGCCCGGACAGCCAACGGCTGTCCGGGCATGCTGGGAGTTGTAGTTTTGCAGCATCTGGAGGTCCGCAGGTTGAAGACCACTATTGGGTTCAAAATCTTTATTTTTTTAGATTTTGCCCCTAAAAATTGGGTGCGTCTTATACGCCGGTGCGTCCTATAGGACGAAAAATACCGTACATAGTCCCCCTGGCTAGCTTCTGGAACCATTTACTGTTCCAGACAGGTGTGGACTGACACCACTCAGGGCCGCCAGACCAAATAAAGCAAGGGCCCCCAGCAAGACTCCACCCCTGGCCCTACCTTTGCCCCGTCCCTATTCCTGCCCAGTATGTATATGAATATTTGCCATAGAAAGGAATAGGGGGTGCAGTGCGCTTGAGGCTATGGTGTACTTTGAGGGAGGGCAAATGCTAATCACCTAAGGGGTACTGCACTGGAAAAAAAAAATCTAAATCAACTGGTGCCAGAAAGTTAACCAGATTTGTAAATTACTTCTATTTAAAAATCTTAATCTTCTAGTACTTATAAGCTTCTGTATGCTACACAGGAGTTCTTTTCTTTTTGAATTTCCTTTCTGTCGGACCACAGTGCTCTCTGCTGACACCTCTGTCCATTTTAGGAACTGTCCAGAGCAGGAAAGGTTTGCTATAGGGATTTGCTTCTACTCTGGACAGTTCCTTAAATGGACAGAGGTGTCAGCAGAGAGCACTGTGGCAGACAGAAAGGAACTTCCTGTGGAACATAAAGCAGCTGATAAGTACTGGAAGGATTAAGATTTTTGAATAGAAGTAATTTACAAATCTGTTTAATTCTCTGGCACCAGTTGATTTAGAAAAAAATGTTTTCCAATGGAGTACCCCTTTAACTACATCGAGTGCTTAAAAACACTGAACCATCCTCCTCCTTTTTATGCCAACTTGGGATCTCTGTCTGTGATACCCTGTCCAACTTGGCTCCAGCCTCAACTCACTTTAAAGGGGTACTCCAGTGGAAACCAATTTTTTTTTTTTATCACCTGGTGCCAGAAAGTTAAACAGATTTGTAAATTAATTCTATTAAAAATTCTAAATCCTTCGAGTACTTATTAGCAGCAATTCTTTTCTATTTGGATTTCTTTTCTGTCATGAGCACAGTGCTCTCTGCTGACACCTCTGTCCATTTTATGAAATGTCCAGAGCAGCAAATGTTTGCTATGGGGATTTTCTCCTGCTTTGGACAGTTCCTAAAATGGACAGATGTGTCAGCAGAGAGCACTGTGGTCAGACAGAAAAGAAATCCACAAAGAAAAGAATTTCCTCTGTAGTATACAGCCACAAATAAGTACTGGAAGGATTAGGATATTTTAATAGAAGTAATTTACAAATCTGTTAAACTTTCTGGCATCAGATGATTTAAAAAAAAAAAAAAAAAAAAGGTTTTCCACCGGATTACCTGCATTTCACCGCTCACTACATGATGGCACAGTCAGATACTGTATATAACTCATATCTCTGACTGTTACATCATATAGTGAGCGGTGAAAGGCAGGTAGAAAATAGCAACTAGTCCATTCATAAGCCACACACTTTGGCCGACATTTATCATTGTGTTTACACAGTTTTTTGTGTCTACAAAAGGCACAAAAAGGCGCAAGCAGGGTTTATTTGTGCCTTTTTTGTGCTTTTTGGTTTACACATTTCTGCTGATTTTGAGTTGCAATCCACTGATTTTGGCAATACGTATGATATGATATCAACTGCACCTTTTTGTAAAAAGGCGCAAAAAAGGAGCAAAGTCACTGAAAAGTCTCTAAAACTACACCAGCCCAGACTTAGCTTAGCTTTTTTGTGTATGTGAAGAGAGAAATTTCAGAAAATGTGACCTGCACAAAATTTATCAAATGCTCTGTGACCAATTAATAAATTTGGTGCTCCTACACATTATCAGCACACAAAAAAAGGTGTAAGAAATGCTTCACTTACACCTACAATGATAAATGCCGGCCTATACCTTTTTGCCACCTGCTTGGGTGAAGCTGAGGCCTCTTAGATTTATTACAGAAATAGCACAGCAGCACAGAGTATCTCTGGAGGGAACTGTAGTGAGGCAGACTGTCTGCCAGAAATACTCTGTGCTGCTGGGAAACCTACTCCATCTTTTACCTGCCTTTCACCTCCCCCTACATGACGGCACAGTCAGAGATATAAGTTATATTTCAATCCAGTGGTAGAAATGAAAAGGCTGCACTCACTGCTCTGTTTCATCAGTGCTTTATTGTTAATCCATGATGGGGGTACACATAGCGGGTGCTTTCAATGGCTAGAGCTCTAGCCAGTGAAAGCACCCGCTATGTGTACCCCCATCCTGGATTAACAATAAAGCACTAATGAAATGGAGCGGTGAGTGCAGCCTTTTCATTTCTACCACTGGATTGATTGCATATGTTTGCGGTAGGATTTGCACCACCGCCATAGTGCTGTATATTGTACGCATACCGCCACTGTAAGGGGACCTTTGAAATTGGACATTGTGTACTTTCACAAGTAGTACCAGCTTCTTCTCCACTTATGTAAGTTATATTTCACATATACATTTCACATCTCAGACTGTGCCATCATGTAGGGAGCGGTGAAAGGCAGGTAGAAGATACATATAACTAAACAATTCATAAGCCATCCACCCACCTGTTTTTGGGTCCATGCAGATGTCAACTGAGAAACCCGGCAGAGAGATAAGGGCACTTCTTCGGCAAGGGTCTGTACATCGAGGACAAGCAGGGCTCTGTACACTGAGGACAAGCAGGGCTCTGTACACTGAGGACAAGCAGGGCTCTGTACACTGAGGACAAGCAGGGCTCTGTACACTGAGAACAAGCGGGGCTCTGTACACTGAGAACAAGCGGGACTCTGTGCACTGAAGACAAGTAGGGCTCTGTACACTGAGGACAAGTGGGGTTCCGTACACTGAGGACAAGCAGGGGGGGGGGGCGTACCGGTCTTCGGCGGTGGCAGCAGTGAACTCCAGTACTGCTGCGCTTAGACGTGAAGTTCACATTACCATGAGGCTTGACCTAAGCACCTCTCTCAGGCATCTCTCCAAGGCATCCACTGCAGTTCTCTGACATTGGAGCCGCATAGACCTAACGGCTGCGGCGGGCCCTTTCTCTATGCCGGGCCCTGCTATTTAAAAAAAAATTATACATTTATATATATATATATATATATATATATGACAGGCGGCGGGCCCTTTTCCAGGCCAGGCCTTCGAACAATGTGCCAAATGGACTGGCCAGTCAGTCTGCCCCTGGTTCCAGATACACCGTCATCCTCTGACCACTGCTCCGTTTTCTTTCTCCTCCTTTTTCCTCCACATCCTATTAAGGGTAGGGTCACATGCAGGGGTGTAGCTATAGAGGTAGCAGTTGCAATGGGGCCCTGGTACCTTTGGCCCCATAAGAGACCAGTATTATAATTGCCAGTAGGTCCCACGCCATTTTGAGAAACCTTGGCGTTGGTGTGCGGGCTCTGGTATGTCCTTCATATGAGGATATGCTGGTGAATGTCTCAATTTTAACATCAGTGTTGAGGGATTAGCCAATGTCATTGTATACATCTAACACAGTAGTGCACCCATATTCCTGTATTGTATTATTCTAATTATTACACATCCACAACGTCTATCTGGTGTAGGATTCTATTGTGGCACTTGTAGTCCACTGAAGGCATCCTCCATTGTATGCATTTTTATGCTGGGGATCGCCCCTAGCAACGGACTACAAGGGCAGGATCTGCTCCCCCAGTATAAATGCACAACCGCATTTGGGGTTGAGCACCTCCAGCCATTTGAGACCACGTTTTTTGTTGTTTGTTTAAATTTTATACTTGGAGATGTGTAAACTCTATAGTTAATGCGCCTTGAATATCTTCCAAACAGCATTAGGGTAGAACCTGTGAGGCCATGCACCTATATTAGCCAACTCAGATGGGGCTTGTAGCTTGCCTCCCCCTCCCATTGTATGTGTGCTCAGTCACGCTGGAGGGTACCTGGGAGGAGGCTGTGAGTTGACCGAATGCTGCCGTAATTGCCCACTGGCCCCTGTTTTGCTTATCACACACAGGTAGGATTAGCGTTAGGTCCCGCGCCATTTTGAGAAACCTTGGCATTGGTGTTTGGGCTCTGGTATGTCCTTCATATGAGGATATACTGGCGAATGTCTCAATTTTAACATCAGTGTTGAGGGATAGCCAATGTCATTGTATACATCTAACACAGTAGTGCACCCATATTCCTGTATTGTATAATTGGCATATGGGACCCTGTTTCTCATTTTGCATCGGGGCCCAGAAGCTACAAGCTTGGCCTCTGGTCACACACGCCATAGTTTGCTGCTTATTTTCCGCTGCATATTTTTCTAGTTATTGAAGCTGATTTTGCTAACCATTGACTTCAAAGGGTAGAAAATATGCAGCAGCAAATATGCAGAAAAATACAGCACATGTGACCCTTCCCTTAAACTACATTTTCCAGCAGTCCTCACTACCGAGACCAGTAAAAAAGGGGGGTGGCTTGCCATTACAATGTCAGAAGAGGTGAGACTTGTCAAGCTATGTTAGAGAGGGGGTGGCTTGGTTGGACAATTCTAGAAAAGGGGGTGTGGCTTGTCGGTAAGATGCTAGAAAGGGGTGTGGCTTGCAAGGTGAGGACACTGAAAGTGAGGACAAAGTGTCACAAGATCCCTGTCTCTGTAGTGGGGGGGGGGGGGGGGAGAGAGGAGACAAAGAGGACAGAGGATAGCAGATGTTTCCTCTCTTGCTGCCTGTCATAGCATATTCCAACAGGGAAAAGGCCCATTGAAAAAGTGTGGATTATAATACAACTCACAAATAGAGAAACAGAACATGGCCGCACATCCACAACTTGTACAATGATCTAATTGCTTCTCAGCATTAAAAAAAAAAAACTAACAGGTTGTTATCGTACCTTTTGAGGTATGTTACAATACAGTCAGTCTGGCCGTGAGGGGACAAAATATGAATAATTTTTGCTATCCGGAATACCCTTTTAAGTTCCATTGGTATTAACACTCTAGGTCTAGTGGGTTTAAATGTACTCACTGGTTTAGCACTCTTGTAATGCAATTATTTATTGGGCCTTTTTTTACAGACACGCTTTAATGAAAGGATTACAATCGTCTTAAAACCTGCTCAACAAAATGAACCACCTCAGAATAACTTCTAAAATATGATTTTTTCCTCATGCATGATTTGTACTTTACACGCGCATTTCTCATGTCTTACTTTTCTGACGCAACACACACAGATCTGGCAGCCATACAGCTTTTAAAATTGTGCAAGTTGCCTTTCAGCCGATTCTCTTGGGATTTTTTTCCTGAGGAAGTGTCATACTGTAAGTATTTTTCATTTGCAGCTAGAACTCATGCCAGCTACTCAATTACCTAGCAGTCTATTTGATACTTAGTAAATGACACATTATTATCTCACCTAGCAAGAGTTAGAAACTTCCTCTCTAGATTAATGGGTAGAGCAGCTGCAAGATTATTATTAATGTTACTGTATTTTACTTTACTTCATAGTGATTTGTTTCCCTATGCAAAGTTATAAATCTCTTTGACTTTATATAAAGTTTTGATAGTAGGGAGTAGGAAAGTTAGGCCGTCATCATGGAAAAATCAGGATTAACTGTTTAAAGATACCGCTGAGTTCTGAAAGTGCCTCTGACACCAATACATTTCTATACACTTATAATCATGAAACATTAAAGAAGATTCAAAAAGAATATTTGGGAAACATAATTTCTGAATATTCTGACCATATAAAGAAGCAAAAGATACAGGGGGAGATTTATCAACAATGGTCTTGGCTAGATCATTTTTGGGGTTTGTCTAGATGCGTTTTTTTTGGCAGTGCTGCTCCGAAATTATCATATTGTCGCAGAGACCATGATAAATTTTGCGCAGATCAGCACCTAGATCATTTTCTACCCTTCTTTCAGATCATGTTTATCCTGCTTCTAAGGCTAGGATTCAGGTTTTTTTTCCGGCGTCTTTTCACTGAAAAAAAAACGCCAGAAAAAACGCCAGTGCAATTTCCTACATCTGACGTTTTTGCATTTGAGTGGAAAATGCATTTCTGGGTTTAAAGAAATATATATAAAAAAAATAAAGGATGCAGTAGGGATAAGAAAAACGCATTTAACGGAAAAAAAAAATTTAAACAAAATTTTTATAAATTTTTAATAAAGTGTGTTTGTGTTTCACTTTTCTCTCTCTCTCAATTTTTTTTTTTTTTTAGGTAGTACTACTACTCCCAGCATGGAACACACTGTTCCATGATGGGAGTAGTTGTACTTGTACTAATAGACATATCGCCCCGGGTGTGCGATGTCCATAATATAGCAGAAATGCGGAGCGGCTCTATACAGCGCTCACATCTCTGCACTATACTCCGGCCAGTGATGTGAGTAGAACATCACTCATTCATATTTTCCGCCCAGAGTGGGGATTGGCCGGATGGTGGCAGCCAATCACAGCTCTAAGAGGGAAATATGAATGAGTGGCCGGCCAGAGTACAGAGCAGAGATGTGAGCGCTGTACAGAGCCGCTCTGCATCTCTGCAATAGATAGGAAGATCGCAGCAGGTGTCAGAAGTGACACTTGCTGTGATCTGTCCCTTACTGCAGGTACTACTACTCCCAACATGGATCACACTCTGCTCCATGCTGGGAGCTGTAGTACCTGCATTAATAGACAGATCACAGCGAGTGTAACTTCTGACACCTGTTGCGATCTGTCTATTAATGCAGGTACTACAGCTCCCAGCATGGAGCAGAGTGTGCTCCATGTTGAGAGTAGAAGTACTTGCAGTTAAGGAAAGATCACAGCGAATGTCACTCCTCACACCCGCTGTGATCCTCCTGTATAATGTATAGATGCAGCCGGCCGCTCTTCTATGGTCCCCTGCACTGACATATATATACACATATTCATATTTCCCACAGAGAGTTGTGATTGGCTGGAACCATCTGGCCAATTACAGCTCTCAGCGGGAAATATGAATAGGTCTATATATACGGCAGTGCAGGGGACCATAGAGGAGCGGCCACTCGCATCTATACATTATACAGAAGGATTTCAACGGACTTGAGGCGATCTGTCAATTAATACAGGTACTACTACTCCCATCATGGCACAGTGTGTTCCGTGCTGGGAGTAGTCGATGAGTCACCGTGCGGAGATGGTGCACGATCAAATAAAAAACGCGGTCGAGCGTCATGAAAGGCACAAGCTTACGGCCTGATGGGAAACCGAGGAGAAGTCCCGGAAGAAGACGATATGGACAAGTTGAGTACATTACAATGTAATATAACTTTTAATCATGCTTCTTTTCACAGGTAAAAGTTTTGCGTCGGAGTACTCCTTTAAGGTAGGACTGGCTCCCTCTGATCACCTGACTAGTGATGAAATGTCTTGGCTGCATTGCAATGTGGGAAAACCTGAGACAACAGTAATTTTGTATGCTGTTAAAAATAAATATTGGGGAAGGAAAACACAGAAGAATTGTGAGAAAACTACACCAACTTTACAGCCCCTGTAGTATACTCGAGTGAACTCTCCGCCTGTCAATACCTTCATCAGTGGTCTTCAACCTGCGGACTTCCAGATGTTGCAAAACTACAACTTCCAGTATGCCCCGACAGCCATCGGCTGTCCGGGCATACTGGGAGTTGTAGTTTTGAAACATCTGGAGGTCCGCAGGTTGAAGACCACTGCGGCCTTCGTCATCATCCAGACCCCCTTTAGTTTTCTACTTACCTCCCCTCGGTGGGAAGGAAGGGTGAGCTGTTCCGGGCCATCTATGCTGCAGGGACCGTCTGGTGGGGAGGGTTAGTCGATCCGGGCTGTCCATTTTCACCTGGAGGCACTCTTCTCCGCTCCGGACCCAGCCCCGGACTAGTGACGTTGCCTTGACGACAACGCCAAGGGATGTCCCTGCGCATGAAAGTCTGTGCGTCGTCGTCAAGGCAGCGTCACTATTTCGGGGCCGGGCCCAGAGCGGAGAAGAGGGCCTCCCGGTGAAAATGGACAGCCAGGAACGACAAACCCTCCCCACCAGACGGTCCCTGCAGCATAGATGGCCCGGAACAGCTCACCCTTCCTTCCCACCGAGGGGAGGTGAATAGAAAACTAAACGGGGGTCTGGATGATGATGAAGGCCGCAGTGGTCTTCAACCTGCGGACCTCCAGATGTTTCAAAACTACAATTCCCAGCATGCCCGGACAGCCGATGGTTGTCCGGGCATGCTGGGAGTTGTAGTTTTGCAACATCTGGAGGTCCGTAGGTTGAAGACCACTGAAGGGATTGACAGGCGGTGATGATGAAGGGGGTGGATGATGACGAGGGTGATGATTACGAGGGTGATGATGACGAGGGTGATGATGACGAGGGTGATGATGACGGGGTGATGATGACGAGGGTGATGATGACGGGGGGATGATGACGGGGGTGATGATGACAAGGGTGATGATGACGGGGGTGATGATGACGGGGGTGATGATGAGGGGGTGATGATGAGGGGGTGATGATGACAGGGGTGTTAATGACGGGGTGATAATGACGGGGGTCTGGATGATGACAGGGGGGGGGGATGATGACATGGGGGGATGATGTATTTCCCACTCTAGGTTTTTAGTCGAGTCAATAACTTTTCCTGGGTTTTTGGGGTGAAATTAGGGGCCGCGGCTTATATTCGGGGCGGCTTATACTCGAGTATATAGGGTACTCCTTTAAATACTGATATATTTTATATTCTGCTTAGCGTTTTTTCTAGTTTTCCAACTGGCTGAAGTTAATAAACAGAGAATGGTCTCAGAATTTAATACAGAATTACATATCTGTATATAAATTATTCAATGGAGTTCAAATAAAATGTACAGGTCAGTATTAGTTTATTTATAAAAGCTCATGTATAAAACCTTCAGCAATCTCTAGTAGAGGAAGGAAATATCAGTATTTACTGTAATACAATGTACCTAGAAGAGAAATGAAAAAGGAGGATAACATACAGAATATATATGACATTATAGCAGAGATTAGAGATGAGCGAACTTTTCAAAAATTCAATTTGGCCGGCTCGCTGAATTTTCCAAAAAAGTTTGTTCCGATCCGAATTTGTTCGCGGCGAATCGATATTAAAAAAGGCTATTTCTAGCCTACATACAGCCTCTATAGGGGTATAGAACACTTTGCTGTGTTCTAAAACGCATATGGAGTGTGCTGGGGTAGTGAAATAATATTGTTATTCAGAATAACATGCAGATTACCGGCATCTCTCTTAGAATCACTGCCGCACAGCAGCACAATTACAGAGCCTGGTGGTGGCATCAGTGTCAGGAGACCATATAGTGACTGAATGGCACAGCGAGGAGGTGTTGGCAGAATGAGGACACCAAATAGTGGCTGAATGGCACAGCGTGGAAGTGTTAGCAGCATGAGGAGACCATATAGTGGCAGAATGACACAGCGTGGAGGTGTTTGCAGCATGAGGACACGATATAGTGGCAGAATGACACAGCGTGGAGGTGTTAGCAGCATGAGGAGACCATATAGTGGCAGAATGGCACAGCGTGGAGGTGTTTGCAGCATGAGGACACGATATAGTGGCAGAATGACACAGCGTGGAGGTATTTGCAGCATGAGGACACCATATAGTGGGTGAATGGCACAGCGTGGAGGTGTTGGCAGCATGAGGACACCATATAGTGGGTGAATGGCACAGCGTGGAGGTGTTGGCAGCATGAGGACACCATATAGTGGTTGAATGGCACAGCGTGGAGGTGTTGGCAGCATGAGGACACCATATAGTGGGTGAATGGCACAGCGTGGAAGTGTTGGCAGCATGAGGATACCATATAGTGGCTGAATGGCACAGCATGGAGGTGTTGGCAGCATGAGGACACCATATAGTGGCTGAATGGCATAGCGTGGAGGTGTTAGCAGCATGAGGAAGCGACAAGCGAAAACGCGTTCGGGGTAGGTGAGCTGTCCCAAGATAGGGTGCATGACCAGAATTTGTTTATTATTTTCATTTTTGTTTACCCTGTCTTCTTTCTTCATATTGATTCCTGTTCTTTATAGTCTCATTCTCATATATATTGTGTGTTTGCATATTGACATACCCCATGTGCTAGGCCACCATATTGAATGAGACTTTTTGTACCATGTGTATCCTGTTTATTCATAGGGGACATTCTCATCACTTTCTTGCAGTGTGTGTTGTATGACCACCGATTTAATATTGTATTGTAATTTTTTAGTACAAGTTTCTACTGTATTTTCAATAAAATATATGAATTTTTTCCATATTTGGCCTCATTGTTTTTGGTGAGAGTATGTTATAGTGGCCTATGGTACTATTATTATCTAGATAGTTCTTTGGCTAACATGAGGACACCATATAGTGGCTGAATGGCACAGCGTGGAGGTGTTGGCAGCATGAGGACACATATAGTGGCTGAATGGCACAGCGTGGAGTTGGCTGTTGCACGAGTACACTACACACCAGGGCTTCACAATCCCCCCCAAAACAAAACAATATGAGAAATGTTTGACAAAGATTTCTCATAGGTAGCACTCGCTATCCAAAAATTTTAAATTCCCAGACCCAGGCCCCACTTCTGCAGCATCAGGAACCCATTTATTGCCTGAAGGACACAGCCTGGAGTTGGCTGATGCCCCAGTACACACAGGGCTTCACAGTTCGCCCCAAAATCAACAAAATTGTATAATAAAAAATAAAAAAAAGGTATACCTTTGTGTAAGAACAAGTGCATATCCAACATTTCAAAAGACTCCATAAGGCAGGACGGTGGACCACCCAAAGACTTTCTTCTCAAAAATAATAAACCACACAATTTTTGAATAAAAAAAAATAAATTAAATTCCTAGACCCAGGCCCCACCTCTGCTGCATCAGTAACCGATAGATTGCCTGAAAGACCCAGCCTGGAGTTGGCTGATGCACGAGTACACAGCAGGGCTTCACAATCCACCCCAAAAAACAGCAACATTTTTTTAAAATTGTCTGAAGAAATACCTTTGTGTAAAAACAAGATTTAACGATCATTGTTGAAATTTGCATTAAGCATGTATTTAGCTACTGCTAAACATCCAAAAATGTAAGGCCCAAGGCCAGAGGCACAAGGGAGGCAAGTAGTTTGTGAAAGACACAGAATGAGTCTGGAGCAGTCATTCGCAGTACCCAAGAGGGTTTCATAACCCCTTACATTTAAAGATCAATGTTTACATTTGCATTAAGCATGTATTTAGCTACTGCTAAACTTCAAAAAATGATAGACCCAAGGCCAAAAGCATCAATTTCCCCCATATTAGGAGCATAGATGTCCCCCAGATTAGGCAGCATAGATGTCCCCCAGATTAGGAGCATAATTGTCCCCCAGATTGGGCAGCATAGATGTCCCCCAGATTAGGAGCATAGTTGTCCCCCAGATTAGGCAGCATAGATGTCCCCCAGATTAGGCAGCATAGATGTCCCCCAGATTAGGAGCATCATTGTCCCCCAGATTAGGATGTATAGATGTCCCCCCAGATTAGGAGCATAATTGTCCCCCAGATTAGGCAGCATAGATGTCCCCCAGATTAGGAGCATAGTTGTCCCCCAGATTAGGCAGCATAGATGTCCCCCAGATTAGGCAGCATAGATGTCCCCCAGATTAGGAGCATAGTTGTCCACCAGATTAGGCAGCATAGATGTCCCCCAGATTAGGAGCATAGTTGTCCCCCAGATTAGGCAGCATAGATGTCCCCCAGATTAGGAGCATCATTTTCCCCCATATTAGGCAGCATAGATGTCCTCCAGATTAGGAGCATAGTTTTCCCCCAGATTAGGCAGCGTAGATGTCCCCCAGATTAAGCAGCATAGATGTCCCCCAGATTAGGCAGCATAGATGTCCCCCAGATTAGGAGCATAGTTGTCCCCCAGATTAGGCAGCATAGATGTCCCCCAGATTAGGCAACATAGATGTCCCCCAGATTAGGAGCATAATTGTCCCTCAGATTAGGCAGCATAGATGTCCCCCAGATTAGGAGCATAATTGTCCCCCAGATTAGGCAGCAGAGATGTCCCCCAGATTAGGAGCATAGTTGTCCCGCAGATTAGGCAGCATAGATGTCCCCCAGATTAGGCAGCATAGATGTCCCCCAGATTAGGCAGCATAGATGTCCCCCAGATTAGGAGCATAATTGTCCCCCAGATTAGGCAGCATAGATGTCCCCCAGATTAGGAGCATAGTTGTCCCCCAGATTAGGCAGCATAGATGTCCCCCAGATTAGGCAGCATAGATGTCCCCCAGATTAGGCAGCATAGATGTCCCCCATGTAGGAGCATAGTTGTCCCCCAGATTAGGAGCATAGTTATCCCCCAGATTAGGCAGCATAGATGTCCCCCAGATTAGGAGCATACTTGTCCCCCAGATTAGGCAGCATAGATGTCCCCCAGATTAGGAGCATAGTTGTCCCCCAGATTAGGAGCATAGTTGTCCCCCAGATTAGGCAGCATAGTTGTCCCCTAGTCAGCGCGGGCCGGTCAGAGCCAATCAAAGGGCCGTATGTGGCAAGCGAGCTGTATGATGCCCAGGTCTGCCCCAGAGGGTTTCATAACCAACCATAATAGAGAAAATGTTGTTGTAGGAGCATGGTCAATCTACTCAGACCCATCTGTCATTGGTGGCTGGAAATCCTGGCTGATCCATCCCTGATTCATCTTGACAAACATCAGTTTGACAAACGTCAGTCATTTTTAGTGGACAGACGAGTTCGCCTTAGGGTGACTATGGCCCCGGCCGCACTAAACACCTGCTCTGATGGCACACTACTGGCCAGGCAGGACAGCTTTTCCAGGGCAAACTCCACTAGTTGCGGCCATAAATCAAGTTTGGCTGCCCAGAAGTCCAGCGGATCTTCAACGGTTGTTGGCACGGTCATGTCGAGGTAAGCCACCACCTGCTGGTTCAGGTCCTGCTCCATGTCCACCTGCTGCTGATGAGTAGCTTCACTATGCAGCTGAAGGAAGCTACTCATCAGCGACTGTAGACTCAGGCTGCTGTTGATTGAGCCGGTACTGCTCCTGCCACCCCTCCCCTCCCCAGCAGCCGTGGCAGTGGAAGGTGAGCGCAGAGGGCCCCCCCGAGTTAGAACTGCGAGTGGATGGACCATGTGGCCGATAGGCATCGGCCAACAGACTACATAGAAGCTCTATGTAGTAGGTCAGTTTTTCCTCCCTCTTAGTGGGTGTTAAAAAGGCCCCCATTCTGGGCCGTTAGGGAGGTCTAATAAGGTGGAGATCCAGAAGTCATTGCGCTGACGAATTTTGATAATTCGGGGGTCACTACGCAAGCAACTCAGCATGCATTGTGCCATTTGTGACAGTGACTCGCTGGGACTACCTACCTCCATCTCCACTGCATACTGCCACGGTGTGTCTGAGTCTCGCCTCCCTCGTAATAACCCTCCAGCTCCTCTGGCTGCTCCTGCTCCTCCTCTCCTGTTCAATGACTAGAAACACCGGCCATCTCATCCACCGTAAACTGTGCTCCGCTCGGCCCCTCATCATCCTCCTCCTCCTCCAGTTCATCCCCCACAGGACTCATGTAGCCTTCTGATGTAGGCGCAACGTCTCCATTGCCGTGACCAGCCATGTTTTCAATAATTTTTTGGAGTAAATGTAGGAATGGAATTACGTCGTTCATGGCGTAATTCGAGCAACTAACAAAAAATGTGGCTTCCTCAAAGGGCCTCAGCAAACGGCAGGTGTCACGTATGAGCTGCCACCCGTTCACATTGAAGTTATCCAGGGGAGTACTCCTATCTGCTTGGATCATCAAAAAATCGGTGATGGCTTTTCTTTGTTGGGATAGTCTGTCCAACATATGGAGGGTGGAATTCCAACGTGTGGCAACGTCACAAATGAGACTATGTTGTGGGATACCGTTCTGATGCTGCAGCTCAAGCAAAGTGTGCTTGGCGGTGTACGAGTGGCTGAAGTGCATGCACAGTTTCCTTGCCATTGTCAGGATGTCTTGCAAATGGGGTGAAGACTTGATGAACTTCTTGACAACCAGATTCAACACGTGTGCCATGCAGGGCGAATGGTTCACACTTCCTTGTCGCAGCGCGGCCACGATGTTCTTCTCATTGTCGGTCACCATGGTTCCCATTTCCAGATTTCGTGGAGTAAACCATACTCGGATTTCTTCATGAATGAACTTTAGCAGTTCCTCCCCTGTGTGACTCCGTTCGCCAAGGTAAACCATGTGAAGGACGGCTTGACACCGCTGTGCCCTACACACATGGTACAATGAAGGGCCACCGAGATTTGGATGTGCAGTGGAGGCCGAGGACACGGGGGAGGAGGAGGAACACACTGTAAAAGGACCAACTGCCTGGGAGCGAGAGCGTGGAGGAGGAAGCGGTGTGACCTGTCCAAGTTGCTGTTGTGGCTGTGCAGGAAAAACATTTACCCAGTGGGCCGTAAAAGACATGTATTGTCCCTGACCATAGTTACAGCTCCACACGTCAGCGCTGCCGTGCACTTTTGAACACACCGACAGGTGCAAGGACTTTCCCACCTTCTCTTGTACAAACCTATGCAGGGCTGGTACTGCCTTCTTCACAAAGAAATGACGGCTTGGGACTCTCCACCTGGGCTCGGCACAAGCCATCAATTCCCTGAAAGCTGCAGAGTCCACCAGTTGGAAAGGGAGGGACTGCAACACCAGAAACTTGGACAGGAGCACATTCAACTTCTGTGCCGTTGGATGAGTGGGCGCATACTGTTGTCTCTTGGACATGGCTTCGCCTATCGATTGTTGGCGGAATGGCTGACTAAATGCGGAAGAAGCAGGAGCGCCAGAAGGAGGGTTTGACACAATGCTCCCTTCGGTTGAGGTGGTGGAGCCTTGGCTGGATGACGGAGGGAGCGGATGGCCACTGGGTGATGCGGCAGGCTGGACCACTATATCGGACCCACGGTTATCCCAGGCCGTTTTATGGTGGCGAATCATGTGTTGACGCAGGGCCGTGGTGCCGAGATTGGGACCCTGGCCACGCTTCACTTTCTGCCGACAGATTTTGCATGTGGCTACGCTAAGGTCCTCCAGATTCTTTATGAAGAACAACCACACCGCAGAGTAGCTGATTTTCCCACCCGCAGTCCGCACTATTTGACTGCTATTGGCGCCGTCTCCGGGAACCCCTGTTCCACTACCTCCCAGAATGGTAGCTTGCCGCAAAGCAGGTGGTCTCCCCTGGCAAGTTTGGCTCCTGAATTTCCACTACTGCCACCACCACGCTGATTGCCAACCATGCTACCGCCTTGCTGCCTTATAGACAAAGAGCAAATCTCTTCTTCTGATGATGATAAAGCCCCGGCTTCTGCACCCGGCTCCCAATTGCGATCGGCTTCATCATCATCAAAAGATGTGTGCATGTCACTGATGTCCTCCTCGTGTTCCACAACAGTGTCTGCCTCTGAGCAATTGAAACACCGCCTCCCACGTCACTCTCCGCATCACTATTTGGCCACCTTGCGGAGCAAGGGACGCATGTCTCCTCACATTCTTGGCTTCCCATTAGATGCTGACTGTCCTCTATTACATCGTCCTCGCTAAATAGTGGAGCTGAACCCAAAGCATGAGATACTTCTTTGGGAGAGGGAACAGCATAGGACAAAGGCAATGGGATTACAGGGACTGCTCCCGGGCCATGCCAACTGAGGGTTGTGTCTGAGGAACCCACAGACTCTTGACTGGGGTTGTCAGATGTTGCTTGTGATGATGCGGATGAGTGTGCAAACCAATTGATGAGGAGAGATGGGTCGATGACACGACCGCTGGGTGTTAATGGGAGCTCAGGCCTATTGCTGCAACTCCTGCTGCCACTCGCCCCAAGCCTGCTGCCAACTCCACCTGACATATGTAGGCCTCTGCCCCTTCTCTGTGCACGCCCTGGCACTTCCCTGCCTGACATACTTAGTGCGTTTATGAAGGTATAGAACAGCAGCAGGCGATTACTTACGGCTGTCCTTTCAAAGTATATAGGCCCTAGACAGAATAACAGTTACTAAATAATACACTCCTTTGTTGTATGTATGCCCTTTGCAATGATGAGCGCACTGGTATGCATATTTCTACGCAGAAAAAATGCTTTTTTTTGTTTAATACACCAGCAGGTGTATACTAATGTGTGGAATAGCACTGAATTTAGCACAGAGACAGAATAACAGGTAGTAAATAGTACACTACTTGATTCTATGTATGCCCTTTGCAATGATGAGCGCACTGTTAAGCATATTTATACGCAGAAATAAACTTTTTTTTTTGTTGTATACACTAGCCGGTGTATACTAATGTGTGGAATAGCACTGAATTTAGCACCGAGACAGACATACAGGTAGTAAATAGTACACTACTTGGTTGTATGTATGCCCTTTGTAATGATGAGTGCACTGTTAAGCGTATTTATATGCAGAAAAAACTTTTTTTTTTTTTTTCATACACCAGCAGGTGTATACTGTGTGGTATAGCACTGAATTTAGTACAGAGACAGAAAAAAGGTAGTATATGGTACGCTATTTGCTTGTATTTAGACCCTTTGCAATGATGAGCGCACTGTTAAGCCTATTTATATGCAGAAAAAACTTTTTTTTTTTCTTTCATACACCGGCAGGTGTATAACGTGTGGTATAACACTGAATTTAGCACAGAGACAGATTAACAGGTGAAAAATGGTAAAAAGGCACTAAAGTCCACACTAATATGACTTCTTTCTGAACAGCAGCAGGACCCAACTGGGCAGCACCACAGACATTTTTTTTTATACAGGGATTAAACCCTAAATTGAACTTTGTCACACAATTGTGAGAATCAGATTTGTGGAGCAACAGAAAAAACTCAATTGGGCTGAAAAAAGAGGAGATTAGATGCTCCATACAGGTAAAATAGCTGTGAGATCTATGACGCAGGTGACTGCTATGCAGTACCTCTATGCCTGCTATATTGAGTAAGGAGAATACGAGGTTTTGCTAGAATCGTTCTCGGTCAGAACAGAAGAAACACTGTGCCCTGTGTTTTTCCCTAATGCTGATGTCACCGCTGCATATATGCTGTATAACGCCGTTGTATGCGATCAGCACACAGACGTGCAGTCACTTGCTTTCCCTATCTCGTGCATAGAAGAAATGACCAGAGGGAAGATGGCCGCCAATTATATAGGGCTGTGACATCACAGGGGTCAGTGAACACTGATAGGCTGCATCTGACATGTGATTCAGGGTCAGCCCGCCTACCTTGATTGCCGCGCCAGCTTCCCGTCCTCCCATTGTGCCTTGCCCCATGTACTGACATGTGGAGCCGCCATCTTAGGTCTAAAACAGCCTAGAACGCAGGAAAACTGAGTTTAATAAAGCGATTCGTGTTCGTATTCGATCAGAATCAAATTTTTCCTGAAATTCGTAACGAATTCGGGTTCGTCAGATTCGATTCGCTCATCTCTAGCAGAGATGTTTGCTACATGTGTGGTAAAAAAAAAAAAAAAAATCTCTCCACAGAACAGAAAGAATAAAGAAACATTCCAGTTGTCAGAAATATTTTACAAGTAATTGAAATCTTGTTAAACCTCAGACCCTTCATAAATGAAAGAAGCGGAATTATTCTGAGGCTGAAACATTCATATAATATGTCAGATATTCTAATAATTCATTGGAGATTCTGCATCAAAGGAAAAATGGCATTTTATTTCATCAGAATTAAGAGAAATCTTCATAGAGTACATCAATGCATACAAAACATATAAATATATTCACATTTGAACCTTCTGTGAACTTGGATGAATACATTAGGGAATTGCATACGCAACAATACGCTCATTTTCCAGTGGACGCTCTCTGATCAAACAGATTCACAACTGAGAAGGGAGCAGAACTGTAGGCACAGGAAACAGCACTTCATTGCAGCACTATGAGAAGCCCACACTTACCAGGAGGTATAGTATTGGGTGCCCTGCTGGGGCACAACTTCAAGGTCAGGTGGGTGGAGCACATTTTGGTTGCTTGTGGACAAAGGATTGGTGGGCTGATGGTACAGCGATTGGTATGAGGCCTTTTATATTTATAGCTTGTATTACAGCCTGTGCGATTATTAGTTTAGCTTTCTTTTTTCGTAGACTACAACCCTAGTCTTGTATCCAATTTTCTTAGTAAAAGCAGAGTGGCTTTTGGTACCTTCTGGCACACACCGACCAGGATGTATAATGCTCAAAAAAATAAAGGGAACACTTAAACAACACAATGTAACTCCAAGTCAATCACACTTCTGTGAAATCACACTGTCCACTCAGGAAGCAACACTGATTGACAATCAATTTCACATGCTGTTGTGCAAATGGAACAGACAACAGGTGGAAATTATAAGCAATGAGCAAGACACCCCCAATAAAAGAATGGTTCTGCAGATGGTGACCACAGACCACTTCTCAGTTCCTATGCTTCCTGGCTGATGTTTTTGTCACTTTTGAATGCTGGCGGTGCTTTCACTCCAGTGGTAGCATGAGAGGGAGTCTACAACCCACACAAGTGGCTCAGGTAGTGCAGCTCATTCAGGATGGCACATCAATGCAAGCTGTGGCAAGAAGGTTTGCTGTGTCTGTCAGCGTAGTGTCCAGAGCACGGAGGAGGAACCAGGAGACAGGCCAGTACATCAGGAGACGTGGAGGAGGCCGTAGGAGGGCAACAACCCAGCAGCAGGACCGCTACCTCTGCCTTTGTGCAAGGAGGAGCAGGAGGAGTACTGCCAGACACACAAATGTGCATGTGTCCACTCAAACGGTCAGAAACAGACTCCATGAGGGTGGTATAAGGGCCCGATGTCCACAGGTGGGGGTTGTGCTTACAGGCCAACACCATGCAGGACGTTTGCCATTTGCCAGAGAACAACAAGATTGGCAAATTCACCTCTGCCGCCCTGTGCTCTTCCCAGATGAAAGCAGGTTCACACTGAGCACATGTGACAGACGTTACAGATTATGGAGATGCAGTGGAGAATGTTCTGCTGCTTGCAACATCCTCCAGCATGACCAGTTTGGCAGTGGGTCAGTAATGGTGTGGGGTGGCACTTCTTTGGGGGGCTGAACAGCCCTCCATGTGCTTGCCAGAGGTAGCCTGACTGCCATTAGGTACCGAGATGTCATCCTCAGACCCCTTGTGAGACCATATGATGGTGCGGTTGGCCCTGGGTTCCTCCTAATGCAAGACAATGCTAGACCTCATGTGGCTGGAGTGTGTGAGCAGTTCCTGCAAGAGGAAGGCATTGATGCTATGGACTGGCCCGCCCCTTCCCCAGACCTGAATCCGATTGAGCATATTTGGGACATCATGTCTTGTTCCATCCACCAATGCCACGTTGCACCACAGACTGTCCATGAGCCACCTTATCAGGAGTATGCCCAGGCATTGTAGGGAGGTCATACGGGCACGTGGAGGCCACACACACTACTGAGCCTCATTTTGACTTGTCTTAAGGACATTACATCAAAGTTGGATCAGCCTGTAGTGTGGTTTTCCACTTTGATTTTGAGTGTGACTCCATATCCAGACCTCCATGGGTTGATAAATTTGATTTCCATTGATATTTGTGTGATTTTGTTGTCAGTACATTCAACTATGTAAAGTTAAATCAGTGGTACTGCCTGGTAGTATGGGTAACACTGAGAAAAACAATGTGTTATCTTAGTGTTCCCTTTATTTTTTGAGCAGTGCATTTCCCATAAGCACCTCCCCTCTTGATAGCTAACCTTAAAGTGGTTTAGAGGCAGATTTTCACACCAGTCAGGTGTAAACGGAAGAGGGATATTTCTCAGCACTGTCCACAAGCCAGGTAAGTAAAATTACTTTTATTTAGTACATGTAACACGTTTCAAGGACGCTCCATCCTTTTCCTCAGACATGTCTGAGGAAAAGGACAGAGCGTCCTTGAAACGCGTTACATGTACTAAATAAAAGTAATTTTATTTACCTGGCTTGTGGACAGCGCTGAGAAATATCCCTCTTCCGTTTACACCTGACTGGTGGGAAAATCTGCCTCTTCTGTTTCCCACGCTTTTGCCTGGGCGGGATAAGCTGCAGTCCACATCGGATCCATCATTACCTCCGAAAGGAGACCATGCTTATGAGCGTTATGCCTCTGTCTATAGCACAACTAAATCTGGTGACTCCTTTCTAATTAAAGGGGCCCCCCTTTTTTATATTCGTTCTACACATTGGAGCGCTCTGTTCTTTTTCTCTTCTTTAAAGTGGTTTAGTCATCTCAGCTGCTTGATAGGAGCTCTATTTTTGATTGTTAGGAGCTTTGTCAGCTTACACTGATTTATAATTTTGGCATTTGATCACATTTTTACCTCATATAGAAATATGTATTAACACCTTAAAGGGGTACTCTGATGGAAAGCTATTTTTTTTTCTAATCAACTGGTACCAGAAAGTTATACAGATTAGTAAATTACTTCTATTTAAAAATATTAATCATTTCAGTACTTATCAGTTGCTGTATGCTACAGAGGAAGTTGTATAGTTATTTTCTGTCTGACCACATGTATGCCTGGTCATGGTCTTGGTGTACGAAGCGGGCTCACATGCTATCATCAGCCAGGACTCACTGCTAATGCCAGACATCGGCATGATAACTGATGTCTGGGACCACCATGGCATGATTGTGGGATCAGGATCAGAAATGTTTTGTTTTGTTTTAATTTCATCCCCCAAAAATGTTTTTTGTTGACTTCACTGTAAATTTTGTAGTAAAATGAGTGATGTCATTACAAAGTACAATTGGTCCTACACAAAACAAGTCCTCATATGGCCGTATAGGTAGAAAATTGAAAGACGACTATTAAAAAGAAAGGACGAAAAAATTAGAATTAAAAAAAATATTGCTAATTCCTCAAAAGTTTAATATATTTGCTTACTTGTTTATAATGTAGGACCCTTTTAAAATTTTTAAAATGTGGTCCATAGAAGGTCTTATATTTAGGTAAATGCAACCTCAGATGAAGAAAAACACACTACAGATTACACCATATCATGATTTCTTTAAAGGAAAACTGTCAGAATAGTCACCAGCACAAATCAGTGGTACTGCCTGGTAGTACAGGTAACACTGAGAAAAACAATGCTTACAATGCCTGGATCCGTTGCTCCGTTCATCTGATATCTGCTTCTTTCTGAATATGCAAATTAGCAGTAAGTGGCACGGGTGGGATTACTATGCAGCACCGTAGAAACAGCACTGTGATGTCAGCGCTGTTTCTACGGCTCACGGCCTGGCTAATCATTATTCACTGCCTCCCTCCGCCTCTTCCCCTCCTCCCCGCTCTGTAATGGTGTTTACTGCGCATGTGCAGCTTCCTGGCTAAACCCCGAAGTGGCCTCAGCGTGGTTATGAAGCCTGTTATGAAGCCGCTCTGAGGCTGCTTCATGATGTAGCCAGGAAGCTGCACATGCACAGTAAACACCATGACAGAGCGGGGAGGAAGGGGAGAGGCGGAGGGAGGCAGTGAATAATGATTAGCCGGGCCGAGAGCCGTAGAAACAGCGCTGACATCACAGTGCCCGAAGGCTGCATAGTAATCCCACCCATGCCACTTACTGCTAATTTGCATATTTAGAAAGAAGGAGATGAATGGAGCAACGGATCCAGGCATTGTAAGCATCATTTTTCTCAGTGTTACCCTGACAGTTTTCCTTTAACAAAAACTAGGCCAAAACGAAAAAGCCATATGTGAAAAGTAGACTTTTACTGCTTCCGTGGGAATTAAGAAGGTAAGTAGCCACCAGGTGCTAATAATCACATACCCTTAAGTAACTGATCATCAGCAAATGTGAACACCTCTATCAATGCAGAAGCTTTGGCACTTTAGAAGAAGCAGATTTAAAGGCATACTCTGGTGGAAAACAAATGTTTTCAAATCAAATGTTGCCAGAAAGTTATACGGATTTGTAAATTACTTCTATTTAAAAATCTTAATCCTTCCAGTACTTATCAGCTGCTGTATGCTCCAGATGAAGTTGTATAGTTTTTTCCAGTCTGACTACAGTGCTTTCTGCTGACCCCTGTGCATGTCAGGAACTGTCCAGAGTGGGAGCAAATCCCCATAGCAAACCTCTCCTGCTCTGAGCTGTTCCTCACACAGACAGAGGTGGCAGCAGAGAGCACTGTGGTCAGACTGGAAAGAACTACACAACTTCTTCTGGCGCATACAGCAGCTGATAAGTACTGGAAGGGTTAAGAAATATATACTTTTTTGGGCAGAATATTTTTAAAATATAAACTATGGTAGTGAGGATATATTCAGTTAAGGGCAAAACCTAGGTTAGTTTTACATTTAAGAGTAATATCGAGAACCTAGAATACCATATTTTACTCATTAAAAAAGGGATTCTTCTCAGGGGTGAGACAAGATCAAAAAATCTTTAGGACCATTAAGAAGTTTAAACCCCATACTGATGGACGTAGAGCAAATACCCTTTAGCACCTTTATAAAAAAAATGAATTGAAATCAAACAAAAAGTTAGCAGTAAAGAATTCATCATATGTTCTCATTATTCGTATAATTCTTTTCACCACCAGGAGCAGAAGTTATCCCTGGGTCACCACACGCCTCATCTGTCTGTGGGACCTTATAAAAATGTATGCTGCTAACATTTGTGTCAATTTACATGGCTATATTTCGGAAATGCTAGAAAGTCCTACGGTACTTAGTTTTGCAGTGAAATAAAAGCAAAAAATAAAAATAAAATTACAATGTCAAGTAAAACATCCTTGAAACAATCTAACCAATGTCTATGTTATTATTATGGGGCCAGTTGTGCCTAATAAAATAAATGCCAGGGTCATGCATTTTATGTGATTTATCAGTCGTTTGCAAAAACTTTTGATATTATGTAGATAATACTAGTATACATATATTTATAAAATACACTTGTAAAAAAAAATTGCCTGTGTGTCTCTGTGCAGAGACAAAATACAGGAAGTGTGGACAGGACAAGCAGGGCCCTGTGCAGGCTCCTGACTTGTCAATCAGCCTGCTGTGTGAGCCTGGAGAATGTCACAGAGCCTCAGTGTACAGAGCCCTGCTTGTCCTCAGTGTACAGAGCCCTGCTTGTCCTCAGTGTACAGAACTCTGCTTGTCATCAGTGTACAGAGCCCTGCTTGTCTTCAGTGCACAGAGCCCTGCTTGTCATTGGTGCACAGAGCCCTGCTTGTCCTCAGTTTACAGAGCCCTGCTTGTCCACGGTGTACAGAGCCCTGCTTGTCCTCAGTGTACGGAGCCCTGCTTGTCATCGGTGCACAGAGCCCTGCTTGTCTACAGTGTACAGAGTCCTGCTTGTCTTCTGTGCACAGAGCAGTGTACAGAGCTCTGCTTGTCCTCGGTGCACAGAGCCCTGCTGGTCCTCGGTGCACAGAGCCCTGCTTGTCCTCAGCGTACAGAGCCCTGCTTGTCCTCAGCGTACAGAGCCCTGCTTGTCCTCAGCATACAGAGCCCTGCTTGTCCTCAGCGTACAGAGCCCTGCTTGTCCTCAGTGTACAGAGCCCTGATTGTTCTCAGTGCACAGAGCCCTGCTTGTCCTCAGTGCACAGAGTCCTGCTTGTCCTCGGTGCAAAGAGCAGTGTACAGAGCTCTGCTTGTCCTCGGTGCACAGAGCCCTGCTTGTCCTCGGTGCACAGAGCCCTGATTGTCCTCAGCGTACAGAGCCATGCTTGTCCTCAGTGTACAGAGCCCTGCTAGTCCTCAGTGTACAGAGCCCTGCTTGTCCTCAGTGTACAGAGCCCTGCTTGTCCCCAGTGTACAGAGCCCTGCTTGTCCTCAGTGTACAGAGTCCTGCTTGTCATCGGTTCACAGAGCCCTGCTTGTTCTCAGTCTACAGAGTCCTGCTTGTCCTCGGTGCACAGAGCAGTGTACAGAGCTCTGCTTGTCCTCCGTGCACAGAGCCCTGCTTGTCCTCAGCGTACAGAGCCCTGCTTGTCCTCAGCGTACAGAGCCCTGCTTGTCCTCAGCGTACAGAGCCCTGCCTGTCCTCAGTGTACAGAGCCCTGCTTGTCCTCAGTTTACAGAGCCCTGATTGTCCTCAGTGCACAGAGCCCTGCTTCTCCTCAGTGTACAGAGCCCTGCTTGTCCTCAGTGTACAGAGCCATGCTTGTCCCCAGTGTACAGAACCCTGCTTGTGTGGTAGGCCTCTGGGGTAGGGGTAATGTAGTCAGGGTATTGCTTCAGTATATCAGGGGTTAAGGTGGACCTTCAGTCATTTTATTACATGCACCTATCGTTTCTGGGAAGGGCGGCGATAGGCCGGAGAATTACCTCAGCATACTAGCCCTCAGCCGGGCGTCACAAACTATAGGGTTAACATTAACCCCTTATCTACTACAACATCCCAACTACCCTACACCCCCCAAGGCATACCACACTTCAGTATATCAGGGGTTAAGGATAACCTTATAGTTCATGATGCCAGGCTGAGGGCTAGTATGCTGAGGTAATTCTCCGGCCTATCGCCGCCCTTCCCAGTAACGATAGGTGCTTGCAAATAATGACTGAAGGTCCACCAGATAGTTGAACTTGAACTTGGATAAACTTTACTGAAAGACTTGTGGTACATCCAATGAACAGTAACAGTCTCATTCAAACAGTCTCTATACACTTCAGTGACTGACAGTTGTTGCAGACCTTGACTTGTGTTATAAGTCTCTGAATTTAGGGTTAATTGCGAAGATCCGTCAGGATTTAGGGGATAGATAAGGTCCGGTGATCTTGCAGAGTGCTTAGGGATTGATACACTCACCGTTTAGAAGAGACCAGCCGTCGCCGGAAGGCTTGGGCCTAAACTCACTGATGACAGCAGCGCAGATCCTTCCCTGTCAACAGCGCAGGAACAAGAGATGCTTACTGCTCGGTCCCGCTACAAACCGTACAGGTAATTAATCGTTTATATACATTTGTACAATTGTACTTATATAAATCCTGAATAAACTGTTAGATTAACTAATACCTAGATGAGAAGTTACAAGGGGCGGACTAGATAAGAAGGACCCCGACGTCCTAGGGACTCTGGCGACCTCTATATAGGTACCATATAGGATGCGATACCAGGACACCACAAACCCCTTTACTTAAGATAAGTCAATCTCGACACCTGTCCCCTAAGGCAGAGGAACTAGGACTAGACCAGGATGATACTTATAAATTTTCTATACATCCTAAGTAAACATTGAACACATTTACATCTCTGATACTCCTACTAGTATCTGGACTAGACAATAGAAATCTTTCTAGACATTGGTACTATCTAGACATTAATGCTATCTAGACATGAATGAAGCTATCTAACCTTTAGTCTCTAGCTTTTCAGACATTTTTATTAAGCTTACTATACATTTTAAAGCTTACTAGACAATTAGGCAGCTATCTAACATGTAGTTGCTAGCTCCTAAGACATTTTATTAGCTCTCTACACATCTTTATGAGGCTAACTAGACATTAGTACAGCTTTATATACCTTTAGCGTCAAGCTGACTAGACATTTTTATTATCTCACACATTTTATTCGCCAACAATGAGTTACCTGTTAGTACACATAAGGTATACTGGCTAGCCGCAAGCTAGGTCACAGTAAGATTGGCTGTTAGGGTCTATCGGCTACACGCTACTTACCCCTAGAGCACTTCACATAACCTACCTAGGTTACTTTAAGCATTACGTGTTTCATTTGTTAGCTCGCAAGAGCACCTAATGACCAGGTAGAGCATCTCACACACGCAAAGAAGGAGAAGAAGAAGTGTACCTAACAGTGGCAGGAATTGGATTTCAATATGCTACAATCCCTAAAGTGTTTTCTTAAGTGAGATATTTACTTTGGTGTATGTACTAGAGAAACTTGAGGTAATACATTTAAGTCAGTAAGTTAAGGTACTATGTGTACAAGTACTATTTTAAGGGCAATCTTCCCTATTATTTTTGTTGAGACAGTTGCTAGCGATTGGCGACAGCAATACTACTACCCTTGGAGGAGCCGGGGTGTCACCTATTTAGCAACTACTAAACACCTTTAGCATTCTACACATTTGTTTGTACAGGGATAATTTACGTTTTTAGTGTTGAGTGTACACGTGTAACACACTGACATTTTCTGTGTACAGCTCTGACTCACTTTTTATGTACATAGACATTAGACTATCTTTCTATATACAACCCTTACCTATTTTTTATGTACACAGACACGAGGATATCTTTCTGTGTACAAGAACCATATACATATTTACTACACAATTTACACAATTATCAACACTCCAACATGGTTCAGGCACATTCACCTGATAAGTGCAACATTTAGCATAAGAGTTCTTATGAAGCTGCTGGTATATATATAAAACAGATGTGTAAGGATCAGCTGTCCACCTACACTAGGAGTCCAATTAAAGGGAAATATACAAAGTGGCGTGTAAGGATCAGCAGTCCACCTACACTAAGAGTTCATGGAAGGGAAAGGTAAACACGGCCTTAACCACAACTCAACCGGGTACAGTCCTTAATGAATCTCCTACAGGCTAGAAGTCTCTTGACTTAATAGTCAGGCACAAGCTTAGTGGTTACGTTGCTGAACTTTGAACTGGAACAATCTTAGCACAGTCCTGCTAGGCACAATTCTTGAACTTGGTTACAGCAAAATAAAAGTGGTTAACACAAGAAATAATCTGACATTCTTCTACTGCCTCTTTGGGTTCCTCTGTATCTGCCAACATCAGTTGCAGGTATGGAATTGACATAGCTTTGCCACACCACATTGGTGAGGATGGAGTGGTGGATGGCAGCATTAGAAGGGGACACAGGCTTTCTAGCCAGGATCAAAGTGGGGCAATAGGGCTTGAGTACCATCTCCAAACTAGGATGGACCCATGACTCTTTTGTTGGTACCCTGGAAGCAGGCAAACTCTCACTGCTCCGAGAGGGTCTAGGTATGGTCTTTGGTGCCCGCAATTTGGGCTTACTTTCCTGAACTTGAGCAGGACTTGACCTTCGACGGTATGTAAAAGATGAAGAACTTGACTCTTTGCTGTACATAGAAGATGATGAACTTGGCTGTTGAGGCTCCTCCTCCTTGGGTACGCTGGTGGAGGCATTAGGAGCAGACCTTTTTGGCCTTAAGTTGAAGGGATCAGACTCCCAATCAGTTGATGGAAAATATTTGAAGGGAAGCTGTGTTGGGGCTGTTGGTCTGGTGACCGCTGCAGCCCATTCTCCACGAAGGTTTTGGACGGGGGTGTACTCTACAATTTCACCCACCTCCAAGGTGTAGAACTTCTTATGGAGATAGGGCCTTTGCACTGCTCGCCGGTTTACGAGGATGGTCTGCCCAGTGTGGCAGTAAAGGAGTGTCCCATAACCTCTGACCTTGTCGAACTTGGCCACAGTTGCTCTTCTTCTTTCTAATGGCTCCTCCCCTTCTTGGGGGTGATCCCATTTACGAATATACAATACCTCCATTTCTTTGGTGTTTTCTTGCCACCTCACTTTCTCTTCATGGGGCAAATGCACGTGCTTTGGGGGATAGAGTTCTTTGTGTCGGTCTTTAGCTTTTCCATCAATTCGGCCAGGTCGGCTTCTTGACGGGCCCTTTCTTTTTCTGCAGTTTGGATTGGTGGGAGTGGCTTCCTAGGTAATGGTAGAAGTACTCTGTGCATGTACTCGATCAGCTCCAGCTCATCTCCGAACACCCATTGCGGCAATTTTGGTGAGCACGGTCGTGCACTTGGCAAGCTTGATCGAGGTATGACCTCAGAGCTGGAGGAGGAAGAATAGGCCGCTTCTGGCGGGGTACTCACTGCAGACTCCTCCGATGGGATCTCGGCCCACGAGCCCCAAGTTCTGTGGTGAGGGGACAGTCTCACTGGCGATGCACCTCCAGGAGTCCCAGCGCTCTCCGCTGGAGGTGTCTCTGGCCAATCGTCGTCATCATCAGGCAGTGGGGGAAGATTGCAGGCTAATCTAATGACAACCGCTGCAGACGGTCAGCAAGTTCTTGGAGAAGTCGGGCTGCGACTGCCACAAATTTACGTTTTTTATCCGCCATTTTGCTAACTTCACAACGTGGAACACTGCTCTGCGCCATGTCTGTACTCTCCGGCTCTCTGTGCAGACTGAAGAGGTTGCTGTGCGTGGTGTCTTTTGTAGTGGGCTTCCCCAAAATGGCGGCCGGCAGGAAGTACGTTATCGGTGCAGCCCCAACTTCCGGTCCCTCCAGAGACGACTCCTGCATCTCCAAGTTCCCTTTTGGCTGCCACGTGCAGGGGCGGGGCGTGGCGCAGCGCGGGCTTTATTCGTGCGGTTTTCCGGCAGCAGTTCGGCTCCGCCTGTGTCGACCGGACCAGAGGATCGCAGCATGAACTCATTGCGCAGTTTACACATCTTAGTTGTAGATTAATTTTCACCTCCCCCCTTACTTTTCTCGTGGCCCCCTTGTATGGTGCACCACGGACACCGCTCCCGTACACAGCAACACGGTTTACAGCACATGAATAAAGTTCGTTGTCTGGGGGGGGGGAGTACACTTTCACTAGTGGCGACTGTAGTAGGCACACACCCGAATCCTGTTCGTGCGACGCCAAAAAGGCTTTGTGGTAGGCCTCTGGGGTAGGGGTAATGTAGTCAGGGTATTGCTTCTGTGGTGTCCCGGAACTATATCCTGTCCGGTACCTTTTATTGTGGGTCCCCATAGCCAGAGTCCCTAGGATGTCGGGTCCCAATTGTCTAGTTCACCCCTAGTCACCTCTCATTCAGTTGGTAATTGTCCAGTAACCACTTAGGATTTGGATGTATAAGATTGTATAAATGTAAATAAATAGTTACTTACCTGGCCCATAGCGTAGAAGGACCTACGGGTCACGTGGTCAGGTGAACTCTATGGTATTTCTGCTTGAGGACCTTTGGAGGTCCCTGTGACATAGTCAATCCCAACACACTGTGTAACAGTGAGTGACAGAGGTTTGGACCAATCAGATTAGCCCATATAAGGGAGTGGCGCCATGTTCTCGCACTCTTGTTCCTGTGCATGCAAGCAAGAAGCATCTGCGCTGCTGAGATCAGTGAGTCTGGGCCTGAACCTTGCGGCGACAGCCAATAACTGTCACGATTCGGCTGGCTGGAGGTGGATCCTCTGTGCCAGAGAGGGATTGGCGTGGACCGTGTTGGTGGACCGGTTCTAAGTTGCTACTGGTATTCACCAGAGCCCACCGCAAAGCGGGATGGTCTTGCAGCGGCGGTAGCAACCAGGTCATATCCACCAGCAACGGCTCAACCTCTCTGACTGCTGAAGATAGGCGCGGTACAAGGGAGTAGACAAGAGCAAGGTCGGACGTAGCAGAAGGTCAGGGCAGGCAGCAAGGATCGTAGTCAGGGGCAACGGCAGGAGGTCTGGAACACAGGCTAGGAACACACAAGGAAACGCTTTCACTGGCACAATGGCAACAAGATCCGGCGAGGGAGTGCAGGGGAAGTGAGGTATAAGTAGGGAGTGCACAGGTGAACACACTAATTAAGCCTGCTGCGCCAATCAGTGGCGCAGTGGCCCTTTAAATTGCAGAGACCCGGCGCGTGCGCGCCCTAAGGAGCGGGGCCGCGCGCGCCGGGACAAGACCGACGGGGAACGAGTCAGGTACGGGAGCCGGGATGCGCATCGCGAGCGGGCGCCTCCCGCATCGCGAATCGCATCCCGGCTGAGAGAGATATTGCAGCGCACCCGGTCAGCAGGTCTGACCGGGGCGCTGCAAATGCGAGGATGTTGCGAGCGCTCCGGGGAGGAGCGGGGACCCGGAGCGCTCGGCGTAACAGTACCCCCCCCCCCCTTGGGTCTCCCCCTCTTCTTGGAGCCTGAGAACCTGAGGATAAGACTTTTGTCTAGGATGTTGTCCTCAGGTTCCCAGGATCTCTCTTCGGGGCCACAGCCTTCCCAATCCACCCAAAAAAATGTCTTTCCTCTGACCATCTTGGAGGCCAGAATCTCCTTCACGGAGAAGATGTCAGAAGAACCGGAAACAGGAGTGGGAGAAACAAGTTTGGGAGAGAAGCGGTTAATGATGAGTGGTTTAAGGAGAGAGACATGGAAGGCATTGGGAATACGAAGAGAAGGAGGAAGAAGGAGTTTGTAAGAGACAGGGTTAATCTGGCACAAGACTTTGAAAGGACCAAGATAGCGTGGTCCCAGTTTGTAACTGGGGACACGAAAGCGGACATATTTAGCGGAGAGCCATACCTTGTCTCCGGGAGCAAAAATTCGGGGAGTTCTTCTTTTCTTATCGGCAAATCTTTTCATCCGGGATGAAGCCTGTAAAGGAGAATTTTGGGTCTCTTTCCATATGGTGGAAAGATCACGAGTCACTTCATCCACAGCGGGCAAACCAGAGGGCAAGGGAGTAGGGAGGGGGGGAAGAGGGTGACGGCCGTACACCACGAAAAATGGGGACTTAGCAGAAGATTCGGAGACTCTGAAGTTATATGAGAATTCGGCCCATGGTAGAAGATCTGCCCAGTCATCCTGTCGGGAGGAAACAAAATGCCGTAAATAGTCACCCAGGACCTGATTAATTCTTTCTACTTGCCCATTGGATTGGGGATGATAAGAAGAGAAGTTTAATTTAATCTTGAGCTGTTTACAGAGGGCCCTCCAGAATTTAGACACGAATTGGACGCCTCTCTCCGAGACGATATGCGTGGGCAAACCGTGAAGGCGAAAAATGTGTACAAAAAATTGCTTTGCCAACTGAGGCGCTGAAGGAAGACCAGGAAGAGGAATAAAATGTGCCATCTTGGAAAATCGATCAACGACCACCGAAACAACTGTGTTGCCACGGGATGAGGGCAAGTCTGTAATAAAGTCCATACCAATCTGTGACCAAGGCTGTTCGGGGACAGGCAGAGGATGAAGGAGGCCAGCAGGCTTCTGGCGAGGAGTCTTATCCCGGGCACAGACAGTACAGGCCCGCACAAAATCAACAACATCCGTCTCCAGAGTCGGCCACCAATAAAAACGAGAGATGAGTTGCAAGGATTTTTTGATGCCCGCATGGCCTGCGAGGTTGGAGGAGTGTCCCCATTTGAGAATCCCGAGACGCTGGCGTGGAGAAACGAAGGTCTTCCCTGGAGGAGTTTGCCTGATGGAGGCTGGAGAAGTGGAGATCAGACAGTCAGGAGGAATGATGTGTTGCGGAGAGACCTCTACTTCAGAGGCGTCCGAAGAACGAGAGAGGGCATTGGCCCTAATGTTCTTGTCGGCAGGGAGAAAATGAATTTCAAAGTTAAAACGGGCAAAGAACAACGACCACCTGGCCTGGCGAGGGTTCAGTCGTTGGGCAGACTGGAGATAGGAGAGATTCTTGTGATCAGTGTATATGATAACTGGAAATTTTGATCCCTCCAGCAGATGCCTCCATTCCTCAAGCGCCAATTTAATGGCCAGTAGTTCTCGATCCCCGATGGAGTAGTTTCTCTCCGCCAGAGAGAAGGTCCTAGAAAAAAAACCACAAGTAACAGCATGCCCGGAAGAATTTTTTTGTAGAAGGACAGCTCCAGCTCCCACTGAGGAGGCATCTACCTCCAATAGGAAGGGTTTAGATGGGTCAGGTCTGGAGAGCAAGGGAGCAGAAGAAAAGGCAGACTTGAGATGTTTAAATGCGTCTTCCGCTTGGGGAGACCAGGACTTGGGATTGGCATTTTTCTTGGTTAAAGCCACGATAGGAGCCACAATAGTGGAAAAGTGTGGAATAAATTGTCTGTAATAATTGGCGAACCCCAAAAAACGTTGGATAGCACGGAGTCCGGAGGGGCGTGGCCAATCTAAGACGGCAGAGAGTTTATCTGGGTCCATCTGTAGTCCCTGGCCAGAGACCAAGTATCCTAGGAAAGGAAGAGATTGACATTCAAAGAGACATTTCTCCATTTTGGCATAAAGTTGATTGTCCCGAAGTCTCTGAAAAACCATGCGGACATGCTGGCGGTGTTCTTCTAAGTTGGCAGAAAAAATCAGAATATCGTCCAGATAAACCACAACACAGGAATATAAGAGATCACGAAAAATTTCATTAACAAAGTCTTGGAAGACGGCAGGGGCGTTGCACAGGCCAAAGGGCATGACCAGATACTCAAAGTGTCCATCTCTGGTGTTAAATGCAGTCTTCCATTCGTCCCCCTCCCTGATGTGGATGAGATTATAAGCCCCTCTTAAGTCCAGTTTGGTAAAGATGTGGGCACCTTGTAGGCGATCAAAGAGTTCAGAGATAAGAGGTAAGGGGTAGCGTTTTTTTACCGTGATTTTATTAAGTCCGCGGTAATCAATGCAAGGACGTAGGGAGCCATCTTTTTTGGACACAAAAAAAAATCCAGCTCCGGCAGGAGGGGAGGATTTGCGGATAAACCCCTTTTTTAAATTTTCCTGGATGTACTCTGACATGGCAAGAGTCTCTGGAGCAGACAGAGGATAGATTCTGCCCCGGGGTGGAGTAGTACCCGGGAGGAGGTCAATAGGACAGTCATAAGGCCTGTGAGGAGGTAAAGTCTTAGCTTGCTTTTTGCAAAAGACGTCAGCATAGTCCATATAAGCCTTAGGAAGACCGGATACAGGGGGAACCACAGGGTCACGGCAGGGAGTACTGGGAATCGGTTTAAGACAGTCCTTGAGACAAGAAGTACCCCAGTTCTTTATTTATCCTGTGGACCAATCAAGGGTTGGGGAATGGCATTGAAGCCACGGTAATCCAAGAAGAATTTCAGAAGTGCAGTTGGAGAGCTCCTGACACCTTTCGGGAAAACGCATGTCAATGCGGGTGGCCAGATGAATAAGTTCATGCAGGTTAGCAGGAATTTCTTGTGCGGCCAGCACATCTTCAATGTTGCTGGATAGGCCTTTTTTAAAGGTCGCGCAGAGGGCCTCATTATTCCATGATAATTCGGAGGCAAGAGTACGGAATTGGATGGCGTACTCGCCAACAGAAGAATTACCCTGGACCAGGTTCAGCAGGGCAGTCTCAGCAGAAGAGGCTCGGGCAGGTTCCTCAAAGACACTTCGAATCTCCGTGAAGAAGGAGTGTACAGAGGCAGTGACAGGGTCATTGCGGTCCCAGAGCGGTGTGGCCCATGACAGAGCTTTCCCAGACAGAAGGCTGACTACGAAAGCCACCTTAGACCTTTCAGTAGGAAACTGGTCCGACATCATCTCCAAGTGCAGGGAGTCCCCATCAAATTTATCCGGCAAGGATAATCGTAGGCCAGAAGCGGCCACTCGCTGCGGAGGAGGTGCAGGAGCTGGCGGAGGAGATTGTTGCTGGAGTTGTGGTAATAGCTGCTGTGGCATCACGGTCAGTTGAGACAGCTGGTGGCCTTGTTGCGCTATCTGTTGCGACTGCTGGGCGACCACCGTGGTGAGGTCGGCGACAACTGGCAGTGGGACTTCAGCGGGATCCATGGCCGGATCTACTGTCTCGATTCGGCTGGCTGGAGGTGGATCCTCTGTGCCAGAGAGGGATTGGCGTGGACCGTGTTGGTGGACCGGTTCTAAGTTGCTACTGGTATTCACCAGAGCCCGCCGCAAAGCGGGATGGTCTTGCAGCGGCGGTAGCAACCAGGTCGTATCCACCAGCAACGGCTCAACCTCTCTGACTGCTGAAGATAGGCGCGGTACAAGGGAGTAGACAAGAGCAAGGTCGGACGTAGCAGAAGGTCAGGGCAGGCAGCAAGGATCGTAGTCAGGGGCAACGGCAGGAGGTCTGGAACACAGGCTAGGAACACACAAGGAAACGCTTTCACTGGCACAATGGCAACAAGATCCGGCGAGGGAGTGCAGGGGAAGTGAGATATAAGTAGGGAGTGCACAGGTGAACACACTAATTAAGCCTGCTGCGCCAATCAGTGGCGCAGTGGCCCTTTAAATTGCAGAGACCCGGCGCGCGCGCGCCCTAAGGAGCGGGGCCGCGCGCGCCGGGACAAGACCGACGGGGAACGAGTCAGGTACGGGAGCCGGGATGCGCATCGCGAGCGGGCGCCTCCCGCATCGCGAATCGCATCCCGGCTGAGAGAGATATTGCAGCGCACCCGGTCAGCAGGTCTGACCGGGGCGCTGCAAATGCGAGGATGTTGCGAGCGCTCCGGGGAGGAGCGGGGACCGGAGCGCTCGGCGTAACAATAACTTCTAATTTCTGAGTGTATCAATCCCCAGGATCATCGGACCTTATCACTCTGCAGGATCATCGGACCTTATCTATTCCCTAAATCCGAACGGATCTGCAATAACTACCCTAAAATCAGAGACTTTTAATATCATTCAAGGTCCGCAACAATTGTCAGTCATTGAGATATATAGAGACTGTTTGCCTGAGACTGTCATTGTTCATTGGATGTACTGCAAGCACTTAAGTAAAGTTTGTTCAATTTCAAGTACCTTGTGGACCTTCAGTCATTTTCTTACATGCACCTATCGTTTCTGGGAAGGGCGGCGATAGGCTGGAGAATTACCTCAGCATACTAGCCCTCAGCTGGGCGTCACGAACTATAGGGTTAACATTAACCCCTTATCTACTACAACATCCCAACTACCCTACCATCCCAACTATCCTCAATGTACAGAGCCCTGCTTGTCCTCAGTGTACAGAGCCCTGATTGTCCTCAGTGCACAGAGCCCTGCTTGTCCTCAGTGTACAGAGCCCTGCTTGTCCCCAGTGTACAGAACCCTGCTTGTGTGGTAGGCCTCTGGGGTAGGGGTAATGTAGTCAGGGTATTGCTTCAGTATATCAGGGGTTAAGGTGGACCTTCAGTCATTTTATTACATGCACCTATTGTTTCTGGGAAGGGCGGCGATAGGCCGGAGAATTACTTCAGCATTCTAGCCCTCAGCCAAGCGTCACGAACTATAGGGTTAACATTAACCCCTTATCTACTACAACATCCCAACTACCCTACACCCCCCAAGGCATACCACACTTCAGTATATCAGGGGTTAAGGATAACCCTATAGTTCATGATGCCAGGCTGAGGGCTAGTATGCTGAGGTAATTCTCCGGCCTATCGCCGCCCTTCCCAGTAATGATAGGTGCTTGCAAATAATGACTGAAGGTCCACCAGATATTTGAACTTGAACTTGGATAAACTTTACTGAAAGACTTGCGGTACATCCAATGAACAGTAACAGTCTCATTCAAACAGTCTCTATACACTTCAGTGACTGACAGTTGTTGCGGACCTTGACTTGTGTTATAAGTCTCTGAATTTAGGGTTAATTGCGAAGATCCGTCCGGATTTAGGGGATAGATAAGGTTTGGTGATCTTGCAGAGTGCTTAGGGATTGATACACTTAGAAGAGATCAGCCATCGCTTGAAGGCTCGGGCCTAAACTCACTGATGACAGCAGCGCAGATCCTTCCCTGTCAACAGCCCAGGAACAAGAGATGCTTACTGCTTGGCAGCACAGGAACAAGAGAGCTTGTAATGGCCACCGCTCCCTTATATGGACAGGGGCAGGGCCGTTTTAATTAGTCCGAATATTTGTCACTCACCGTTACAAGGAATGATGGGTGCAATACGTCATAGGGACCTCCAAAGGTCCTTAAGCAAAAACCATAGAGTTTACCTGATCACGTGACCCGCAGGTCCCGCTACGCTCCGTACAGGTAATTAACCATTTATATACATTTGTACAATTATACTTATATAAATCCTGAATAAACTTTTAGATTAACTAATACCTAGATGAGAGGTGACAAGGGGCGGACTAGATAAGAAGGACCCCAACGTCCTAGGGACTCTGGCTATGGGGACCTCTATATAGGTACCATATAGGATGCGGTACCGGGACACCACACTTGTCTTAGGTATACAGAGCCCTTTTAGTCTGCCCACACTTCCTTTTTTTGTTTTTGTCTCTGCGCAGGCAATAATTGCAGGGACAAGCCAGGATTTTTTCACCCAAAAATAAACACATATTTAAACCAATGTATATTACAAATATACATATAATGTAATTACCTGCATTATAAAAAATGTTTTTGCAAATGACAGGTAAACTTTAAAGCATTTTGATCAGTTGGGGTCTCAGTGCCAAGACCTCCACCAATCGTTATATATATAAACAAGGATAAGTTGGCCAGCACATACTGATACCAAACTATTGCATGGACCTGCATGCAAGTGCATGCTGCTAGACTAAATATACATAAACAGGAGAATACAGTAGCACACTGCTAGCACAAAAATACATATAAAACATGGAATGCTATATTGCTATAATGCAAAAAATGAAAAAATTGAGGTGCTTTGCTCACCATTTGGCGGCCAAATAGTTTGGACTATCCCACCACGATAAGGTGACCTCAAATGGTGAGCAATGGTGAGCACCTAATTCTTTTATTTTTTGCATTTTAGCATTGTATCTGTATTTTTGTGCTAGCAGTGTGCTGCTGTATTCTCCTGTTTATGTATATTTAGCCTAGCAGCGTGCACCTGTATGCCAGGTCCATGCAGTAGTTTGGTATCAGTATGTGCTGGCCAACTTATCCTTGTTTGTGTTATACATATGTGAGAGTGCCTACCTCCATGTTGGCTCTTGCACCCCACCCATCTTTATAAGGTTCTGGATGTTCCAGACCTTACAAGCCTGGTAACTGATTGCACAGAGGCATATTCACAGTGCAGGGTCCGTCCCAGTGAGGTCACCTTATGGTGGTGGGATGGTCCAAACTATTTGGCCGCCAAATGGTGAGCAAAGCACCTAAATGTTTTGCATTATAGCAATATAGCATTTCATGTTTTATCTATATTTTTGTTCTAGCAGTGTGCTGCTGTATTCTCCTGTGTGTATATATATATATATATATATATATATATATATATATATATATATCCGAGTGAAGCAGACATTATCACACTGCACTCCCTGGCTCAAGGCTCCATTATTGTCTATGAAAGGGGTCACCTGCAAAGTAACAGATTGAGCACCAAGCCGGAGAGTGAAGTGAGCTGCCATGTGCTTTATATCTAAAAATCGGTGGAGCAGGAAGGGTTTAACAGAGTACCAGGGCATGGAAATTGTTCTGCCACTGTGCAGTGGCATACGTTTCTATTTTAGGAGGTTCTAAATAGCTTAAATGCTCTCCTGGATTGTGACAGGGTTTCCCATCATCTGTTATCTGCTCTCACTTCATATTCCTTACTCTCTCAGGGTTGTGTGAACAGAGACAAGCTGTTTAGGACTATCAGCACAGCGCTGAGTCTCTGACATTGGCAGCTGATCAGGGATGTCTGTGATATGCTGAAACCTTTCAAGGAGGACGACCAATTTATCAGCAAAGCGGAGAACCGCATCAATTATGCTCCTCTTGTTTTCTTGGCGTAGCGTCTTACTTTGATGCAGTTGAATAGGAAGGAACTCAGCATTCCTAGTCTGACTCCATGCTGCCCTACTCTTAGAAAACAGAATGTAGTCTGAGACAAGGAACCTAGTAAATGAATGGTCACAGTCTGGCGTCACAATGATCAGACAGTAATGGAGAAAATTCCAATTAGTCAATAGGAGACCAACAAGTAACCTACCTATCACTGACTATACACACATACCTGTCACTGACTATACACACATACCTATCACTGACTATACACACCTACCTATCACTGACTATACACACCTACCTATCACTGACTATACACACCTACCTATCACTGACTATACACACATACCTGTCACTGACTATACATACCTACCTATGACTGACTACACACACATACCTATCACTGACTATACACACCTACCTTTCACTGACTACACACACATACCTATCACTAACTATACACACCTACCTATCACTGACTATACACACATACCTATCACTGACTATACACACATACCTATTAGTGTTGAGCGGCATAGGCCATATTCGAATTCGCGAATATTCGCGAATATATGGACGATTATTCGTCATATATTCGCGTATATTCGCATATTCGTTATATTCTCGTTTTATTTTCGCATATGCGACATTTTGCGCATGCGAAAATTAACATATGTGAAAATTAGCATATAGAAAATTCGCATATGCGAAAATTAGCATATCCTAATTTTCGTATATGCGAATTTTTGCACGCCAGTCTCACACAGTAGTATTACAGCCTTCTTTACACCACACAAGCTGGAAGCAGAGAGGGGTGATCACTGTGATGTGTACTGTGAAGAAAAAAAATTAAAAAAAAAAAAAAAATGAAAATTCGTAATTACGAATATATAGCGCTATATTCGCGAAATTCGCGAATTCGCGAATATGCGATATTCGCGAATAATATTCGAATTGCGAATATTCGCGAGCAACACTAATACCTATCACTGACTATACACACATACCTATCACTGACTATACACACATACCTATCACTGACTATACACACTTACCTATCACTGACTATACACACATACCTATCACTGACTATACACACTTACCAATCACTGACTATACACACGTACCTATCACTGACTATACACACGTACCTATCACTGACTATACACATGTACCTATCACTGACTATACACATGTACCTATCACTGACTATACACATGTACCTATCACTGACTATACACATGTACCTATCACTGACTATACACATACCTATCACTGACTATACACACATACCTATCACTGACTATACACACATACCTATCACTGACTATACACATGTACCTATCACTGACTATACACATGTACCTATCACTGACTATACACATACCTATCACTGACTATACACACATACCTATCACTGACTATACACATACCTGTCACTGACTACACACACATACCTATCACTGACTATACACACTTACCTATCACTGACTACACACACATACCTATCAATGACTATACACAGATACCGATCACTGACTATACACACATACCTATCACTGACTAGTGTTGAGTGGCATAGGCCATATTCGAATTCGCGAATATTCGCGAATATATGGACGAATATTCGTCATATTCGCGAATATTCGCATATTCGTAATATTCTCGTTATATTTTCGCATATGTGAATATTCGCATGTGCGAAAATTCGCATATGTGAATATTCGCATGTGCGAAAATTGCATATGTACATTTTCGCATATGCGAAGATTCGCACACCGGCCTCACACAGTAGTATTAGAGCCTTCTTTACACCACAAGATGGAAGCAGAGAGGGATGATCACTGTGATGTGTACTGTGAAAAAAAAATAAAATAAAAAAAAAATAAAAAAAAAGAATATTCGTAATTACGAATATATGGCGCTATATTCGCGAATATTCGCGAATTCGCGAATATACGATATTCGCGAATAAAATTCGAATTGTGAATATTCGCAAGCAACACTATCACTGACTATACACATACCTGTCACTGACTACACACACATACCTATCACTGACTATACACACATACCTATCACTGACTATACACACATACCTATCACTGACTATACACATACCTGTCACTGACTACACACACATACCTGTCACTGACTATACACACATACCAATCACTGACTATACACACGTACCTATCACTGACTATACACACGTACCTATCACTGACTATACACATGTACCTATCACTGACTATACACATGTACCTATCACTGACTATACACATACCTATCACTGACTATACACACTTACCTATCACTGACTATACACACATACCTATCACTGACTATACACATACCTGTCACTGACTACACACACATACCTATCACTGACTATACACACTTACCTATCACTGACTACACACACATACCTATCAATGACTATACACAGATACCGATCACTGACTATACACACTTACCTATCACTGACTATACACACATACCTATCACTGACTATACACATACCTGTCACTGACTACACACACATACCTATCACTGACTATACACACATACCTATCACTGACTATACACACATACCTATCACTGACTATACACATACCTGTCACTGACTACACACACATACCTGTCACTGACTATACACACATACCTATCACTGACTATACACACATACCTATCACTGACTATACACACATACCTCTCACTGACTACACACACATACCTATTACTGACTATACACACTTACCTATCAGTGACTATACACACTTACCTATCACTGACTATACACACTTACCTATCACTGACTATACACACCTACCTATCACTGACTGAAGGGATTTAATCAATCTAATTCCTTGTAGTCTGGACACACAAAGTGCTTATACATAGGAGAAGCTTGTCAATGCCAACTTTTTGCTGCTTTGCATTCCAAAGGAGATTTTGGGACTTCAGAGACAAAGTGTTCCAACAATGATTCTGCCTGTTATTGATTACTAAGCAGGGGCATACAGAGAGAATAAGGGACCCTGTAACAATAATTGCAATATCTTTAAAACCTGTGTGTAAGATCCATGAAAAGGAAATGTCCACCATAATCCAGCAATATTCAATAAGTAAAGAATAATGGCACTTGTATGCGGAAATCTTTATATCTTTATTTCTATAGCACAGGTAAAGACATGCAGGAGGAGGACATATAATCAGCCAGTGGGAGTAATATATAGCGGCTAGGTATCGCCCCCGCTGTCTAAGTACATGTCCTCCCACAGTATATCTATATCTGTACTATTGAAATAAACCCTTTTTATTTAGAGATCTACGGAGAGGGTGGCACTAGGCAGGTTACCTTGCATATAGTTGTAGAAAGCTGAGATAAGACATTTGTTTGACTCTATAATAGTTAAAGGGGTGACATCTGTGGTCATTACAACCTTGCTGCAAACATTCACATATTACTATAAAGATATTGTCACGATTCGGCTTCCAGGTAGTGGATCCTCTGTGTCAGCGAGGGATTGGCGTGGACCGTGCTAGTGGACCGGTTCTAAGAGGCTACTGGTTTTCACCAGAGCCCGCCGCAAAGCGGGATGGTCTTGCTGCGGCAGTAGCAACCAGGTCGTATCCACTAGCAACGGCTCTACCTCGCTGACTGCTGAGAAGGCGTGGGACCGAAGGACTAGGCAGAGGCAAGGTCAGACGTAGCAGAAGGTCGGGGGCAGGCGGCAAGGTTCGTAGTCAGGATGGGTAGCAGAAGTTCAGGTACACAGGCTTTGGACACACTAAACGCTTTCACTGGCACAAGGCAACAAGATCCGGCAAGGGAGTGCATGGGAGGAGGTCAGATATAGTCAGGGAGCAGGTGGAAGCCAATTAAGCTAATTGGGCCAGGCACCAATCATTGGTGCACTGGCCCTTTAAGTCTCAGAGAGCTGGCGCGCGCGCGCCCTAGAGAGCGGAGCCGCGCGCGCCAGCACATGACAGCAGGGGACCGGGACGGGTAAGTGACCTGGGATGCGATTCGCGAGCGGGCGCGTCCCGCTGTGCGAATCGCATCCCCAACGGCCATGACAGTGCAGCGCTCCCGGTCAGCGGGACTGACCGGGGCGCTGCAGGGAGAAAGACGCCGTGAGCGCTCCGGGGAGGAGCGGGGACCCGGAGCGCTAGGCGTAACAGTACCCCCCCCCCTTAGGTCTCCCTTTCTCTTTGTCCGGTAACTGCCTCCCCTGGGATGAGGACACCGGGAAAGAATGGAGGGTTTCCTCAACGGCAGGCAGTACAGCAGGAGTGGGAATGGGGAGGGAGGGCAGAGGGCGAGGCCTGGCACGGGGCAGTGTGACACCAGGACGGGGGCCATGGGGAGGCACAGAGGCTTGCCTGACGGGACTGGGAGGGGGGGAGAGGCACTTCCTGTGGCAGGCAGAGTCCCAGTTCCTGATCTCCCCGGTGGTCCAATCAATGGTGGGGGAATGAAGCCGGAGCCAAGGCAGACCGAGGAGGACCTCAGAGGTACAGTTGGGGAGAATGAAGAACTCAATCCTCTCAAGGTGGGGTCCAATAGACATGAGGAGGGGCTCTGTGCGGTAACGCACGGTGCAGTCCAATCTGGCTCCGTTGACCGCGGAAATGTAGAGCGGCTTGACGAGACGGGTCACCGGGATGCTGAATTTATTAACAAACGACTCCAAAATAAAATTTCCAGAGGCACCGGAGTCCAAGCAGGCCACGGCTGAGAGGGAGGAGTTGGCTGAAGAAGAAATCCGCACGGGTACCGTGAGACGTGGAGGAGCAGACTTGGAACCAAGAGACGCCACACCCACGTGAGCTGGGTGCGTGCGTGCGTTTCCCAGGTGTGGAGGACGGATAGGGCAATCCACTAAGAAATGCTCGGTACTGGCACAGTAAAGACAGAGATTTTCTTCTCTACGGCGATTCCTCTCTTCCTGGGTCAGGCGAGACCGATCCACTTGCATGGCCTCCTCGGCGGGAGGCCCAGGCGAAGACTGCAAAGGATGCTGTGGGAGAGGTGCCCAGAGATCTAAGTCTTTTTCCTGGCGGAGCTCTTGGTGTCGCTCAGAAAAACGCATGTCAATGCGGGTAGCCAAATGGATGAGTTCTTGGAGGTTGGCAGGAATCTCTCGTGCGGCCAGCACATCCTTGATGCGACTGGATAGGCCTTTTTTAAAGGTCGCGCAGAGAGCCTCATTATTCCAGGATAGTTCAGAAGCAAAAGTACGGAATTGTATGGCGTACTCGCCAACGGAAGAATTACCCTGGACCAGGTTCAACAGGGCAGTCTCGGCAGAAGAAGCTCGGGCTGGCTCCTCGAAGACACTCCGGAGTTCAGCGAAGAAGGCCTGGACTGTGGCTGTGGCAGGATCATTGCGGTCCCAGAGCGGTGTGGCCCAAGACAAGGCCTTTCCTGAAAGAAGGCTTACTACGAACGCCACCTTAGACCGTTCTGAAGGAAACAAGTCCGACAACATCTCCATATGCAGGGAACACTGAGACAAAAATCCACGGCAGAGTTTAGAGTCCCCATCAAATTTGTCCGGCAGGGACAAGCGGAGGTTAGGAGCGGCCACTCGCTGCGGAGGAGGTGCAGGAGCTGGCGGAGGAGATGGTTGCTGCTGTAGCAGAGGCAGAAGTTGCTGTAACATGGCGGTCAACTGCGACAGCTGCTGTCCTTGTTGGGCAATCTGCTGCGATTGCTGAGCGACCACCGTGGGAAGATCAGCGAGACTTGGCAGCGGCACCTCAGCGGGATCCATGGCCGGATCTACTGTCACGATTCGGCTTCCAGGTAGTGGATCCTCTGTGTCAGCGAGGGATTGGCGTGGACCGTGCTAGTGGACCGGTTCTAAGAGGCTACTGGTTTTCACCAGAGCCCGCCGCAAAGCGGGATGGTCTTGCTGCGGCAGTAGCAACCAGGTCGTATCCACTAGCAACGGCTCTACCTCGCTGACTGCTGAGAAGGCGTGGGACCGAAGGACTAGGCAGAGGCAAGGTCAGACGTAGCAGAAGGTCGGGGGCAGGCGGCAAGGTTCGTAGTCAGGATGGGTAGCAGAAGTTCAGGTACACAGGCTTTGGACACACTAAACGCTTTCACTGGCACAAGGCAACAAGATCCGGCAAGGGAGTGCATGGGAGGAGGTCAGATATAGTCAGGGAGCAGGTGGAAGCCAATTAAGCTAATTGGGCCAGGCACCAATCATTGGTGCACTGGCCCTTTAAGTCTCAGAGAGCTGGCGCGCGCGCGCCCTAGAGAGCGGAGCCGCGCGCGCCAGCACATGACAGCAGGGGACCGGGACGGGTAAGTGACCTGGGATGCGATTCGCGAGCGGGCGCGTCCCGCTGTGCGAATCGCATCCCCAACGGCCATGACAGTGCAGCGCTCCCGGTCAGCGGGACTGACCGGGGCGCTGCAGGGAGAAAGACGCCGTGAGCGCTCCGGGGAGGAGCGGGGACCCGGAGCGCTAGGCGTAACAGATATGAGTACTAGAGATGAGCGAATCAAAGTTGACGAACCCGAATTCATTACGAATTTCATGAAAAATTTGATTTGCAACGAATCCGAATATTGCCGCAATTCGATTGCGCAAATCTCTTCATTAAACTCCATTTTACAGCGTTCCAGGCTATTGGAGACCTAAGATGGCGGATTCACATGTGAGTACATGGGGCAGGGGATTATGGGAGGGCGGGAAACAGCGGCGGGAATGAAGGTAGGCGGGCTGACCCTGAATCACATGTGAGATGCAGCCTATCAGTGTTCACTGACCCCTGTGATGTCACAGCCCCTATATAATCGGCGGCCATCTTGATTGTGTGTGTGAATAGCTCATACCACAGCGTTACACTGCAACTGCTAGTCACATCAGCATTAGGGAAAGGCAGGAGTGCAGAGTGCTTTGCTGTTACTCTGAGAAGGATCATTGATAGCTAAACCTCCTATTCACATTATTGAGCATTGCAGCAGAGAGGGGCAGATAGCTGTCAGCTGCCTCATACAGATCTCCAAGCTGCCTGAACTTTCTGAAGCATCTTATCTCCTCATTTTTCAGCCCAATTGAGTTTTTTTTTTTTTGCTCCACAAATCTTCTGCTGCTCAGAATTCTGTGACAGAGTGAAATTTAGGATTTAATCCCTGGATTTTTTTTTTTTGTGGTGCTGCACTGTTGGGTTCAGAAATACGTGATTGTTCAGTGGACTGTAGTGCATTTGTACCATTTTGTACCTGTTAATCTGTCAAGGGGCTACATACTGTGCAAGTCCAAACAATAGTATTCACCGGCTGTTTTTTTTATTTTTTTTAATAGTTTTTTCTGCGTATAGTTAGGCATATTAGCTGTATGACTAAGGTCCAGCTTTAGGACCGAAACGCGTCACCTTGTCATGTACTCCTGGTCTTTTTGGCTTTTATTGGAATAAAACATCCTGTTCCTTGATACTCGCGCTGGACATTTTGCTTCTGTTTGTTACATCCAAGTATTGTACCATTTAGTACCTGTTAAGCTGTCAAGGTGCTCCATACAGTCAAAACAATAGTATCCACCAGATGTTGTTTTACAAAAATACAGATTTTTTTCTGCGTATAGTTAGGCATATTACTGCCCTCACCAGTGCATACCGCATATGTACATCCAAGTATTGTACCATTTAGTACCTGTTAAGCTGTCAAGGTGCTCCATACCGTCAAAGTCCAAACAATAGTATCCACCGGCTAGTGTTTTACAAAAATACAGATTTTTTTCTGCGTATAGTTAGGCATATTACTGCCCTCATCAGTGCATACCACATAGGTACATCCAAGTATTGTACCATTTAGTACCTGTTAATCTGTCAAGGGCCTACATACTTTGAAAGGACAGCCGTAAGTAATCACCTGCTGCTGTTCTAGACAAATACTGTTTAAAGAGTAGTGTAGCGTATTGTAATACCCTCATAAATGCACTAAGTATGTCAGGCAGAGAAGTGCCAGGACATGCACAGAGGAGTGGCAGAGGCCAAAATACTTCAGGCAGAGTTGGCAGCAGACTTGGGGCGAGTGGCAGCAGGAGTCGCAGCGAGAGGCCTGAGCTCCCGTTATCAGCCAGCAGTCGTGTCTCCACCAGCAACCCATCTGCCGTCGTCGATTGGTTAACACGCTCATCCACATCATCACAAGTGACATCTGACACCCCCAGTCAGCAGTCGGTGGGTCCTTCAGACACAACCCTCAGTTGGCATGGCCCGGGAGCAGTCCCTGTCCTCCCATTGCCTATGTCCTATGTTGTTCCCTTTCCTAAAGAAGTATCTTATGCTGTGGGTTCAGCTCCACTATTTACTGAGGACGATCTAATAGAGGACAGTCAGCAGCTACTGGACAGCCAAGAAGGGGAGGAGACATGCGCTGCTTGCTCCGCTAGGCGGCCAAGTAGTGATGCAGAGAGTGACGTGGGTGGCGGTGTTGCAAGGGTTTAGTGTCCTGAAACAGACACTGTTGGGGAACCTGAGGAGGACATCAGTGACGTGTGCACACACCTGTGGATGATGATGAAGCCGATCGCAATTGGGAGACGGGTGCAGAAGGGGCTTCATCATCATCAGGAGAAGAGAGTTGCAAGTTGCCCTTGAGGCAGCAAGGCGGTAGCACGGTTGGCAGTCAGCGTGGTGGCAGTAGTGGAAAATCAGGAGCCAAACATGTCCGGGGGAGACCACCTGCTTCGCAGCAGCCTAACTTTCCGGGAGGTAGTGGAACAGGGGTTCCTGGAGACGTCACCAGTAGCAGTCAATTAGTGCAGACTGCGGGTGGGAAAATCAGCTACTCGGTGGTGTGGAAGTTTTTCATAAGGCATCCGGAGGAGGTTCACGTAGCCACATGCAAGATCTGTCGGCAGAAGGTGAGGCCGAAGGGAGCTGTATGTCAAACCCTCCTTCTGTCGCTCCTGCTTCTCCCGCTTTTAGTTAGCCATTCCGCCAACAATCCATCGGCGAAGCTATGTCCAAGAGACAACAGTATGCGCCCACTCATCCAACGGCGCAGAAGTTGAATGTGCTCCTGTCCAAGTTGCTGGTGTTGCAGTCCCTCCCTTTTCAAGTGGTGAACTCGGCACCTTTCAGAGAATTGATGGCTTGTGCCGAGCCGAGGTGGAGAGTCCCAAGCCGTCATTTATTTGCGAAGAAGGCAGTACCAGCCCTGCATAAGTTTGTACAAGACAAGGTGGGCCAGTCCTTGAGCCTGTCGGTGTGTTCAAAAGTGCACGGCAGCGCCGACATGTGGAGCTGTAAACTACGGGCAGGGACAATACTTGTCTTTTACGGCCCACTGGGTAAATGTGGTTCCTGCACAGCCACAACAGCAACTAGGACAGGTCCCACCGCTTCCTCCTCCACGCTCTCGCTCCCAGGCTGTTGGTCCTGTTACAGTTTGCGATGCCGCCTCCTCATCCTCCACCATGTCCTCAGCCTCCACTGCACGTCCAAATCTCGGTGGCCCTTCATCGTACCATGTGTATAGGGCACGGCGGTGTCAAGCTGTTCTTCACATGGTTTGCCTTGGCGAACGGAGTCACACAGGGGAGGAACTGCTAAAGTTCATTCGTAAAGAAATCCGAGTATGGCTTACTCCACGAAATCTGGAAATGGGAACCATGGTGACCGACAATGGGAAGAACATCGTGTCCGCGCTGCGACAAGGAAGTGTGAAACATGCGCCCTGCATGGCACACGTGTTGAATCTGGTTGTCAAGCACTTCCTCAAGTCTTCACCCCATTTGCAAAACAACCTGAAAATGGCAAGGAAACTGTGCATGCACTTCAGCCACTCATACATCGCCAAGCACACCTTCCTTGAGCTGCAGCATCAGAACGATATCCCACAACATAGTCTTATTTGTGATGTTGCCACACGTTGGAATTCCACCCTCCATATGTTGGACAGACTATACGAACAAAGAATAGCCATCACCGATTTCTTGATGATCCAAGCAGATAGGAGTACTCCCCTGTGTAATTTCAATGGGAACCAGTGGCAGCTCATACGTGACACCTGCCGTTTGCTGAGGCCCTTTGAGGAAGCCAAATTATTTGTGAGTCGCCTGGATTACGCCATGAACGACGTAATTCCACTCCTACATTTCCAACAACAAATTATTGAAACCATGGCTGGTCACGGCAATGGAGACGTTGCACCCACATCTCAAGGCTACATGAGCCCTGTGGGGGCTGAATTGGAGGAGGAGGATGATGAGGGGTAGAGCGGAGCACAGTTTAGGTTGGATGAGATGGCCGGTGTTTCAAGTCTTCGGACAGGAGGAGCAGGAGCAGCCAGAGAAGCTGGAGGGTTATGAGGAAGTTGAGACAGAGGACCCAGACACACCGTGGCAGTATGCAGTGGAGATGGAGGCAGGTAGTCTCTCCGAGTCACTGGCGCAAATGGCAGGATGCATGCTCAGTTGCTTGCGTAGTGACCCCCGAATTGTCAAAATTCGTCAGCGGGATGACTTCTAGATCTCCACCTTATTAGACACTCGCTACCGTCCCAAAATGGGGGCCTTTTTTACACCCACTGAGAGGGGTGACAAACTGACCTACTACAGAGAGATTCTACATAGTCAGTTGGCTGATGCCTATCGGCCACATGGTCCATCCACTCGCAGGTCTGACTCGGGGGGCCCTCTGCGCTCTCCTTCCACTTCAATGGCTGCTGGGGAGGGGAGGGGTGGCAGGAGCAGTACCAGCTCAATCAGCAGCAGCCTGAGTCTACAGTCGCTGATGAGTAGCTTTCTTCACCCACATAGTGAAGCAACTCATCAGCAGCAGGTAGACATGGAGCAGGACCTGAACCAGCAGGTGGTGGCATACCTTGACATGGCCATGCCAACAACCATTGAAGATCCGCTGAACTTCTGGGCAGCCAAACTTGATTTATGGCCACAACTAGCAGAGTTTGCCCTGGAAAACTGTCCTGCCCGGCCAGTAGTGTGCCATCAGAGCGGGTGTTTAGTGCGGACGGGGCCATAGTCACCCAAGGCGATCTCGTCTGTCCACTGGAGAGACTGACATTTGTCAAGATGAATCAGCGATGGATCTGCCAGGATTTCCAGCCACCAATGCCAGATGCCTCAGAGTAGATTGACCATGCTGCTACACCAACATTTCCCAATTATGGTTGGTTATGAAACCCTCTTGGGTTATCAATTAGGGTTATGAAACCCTCTTTGGTACTGCCATTGCCTGCTCCTGGCTCATCCTGTGTCTTTCAGGAACTACTTGCCTCACTGATGCTTCTGGCCTTTGGAAGTTTAGCAGTAGCTAAATACTGTATTTGTCGGGGTATACCACGCACCGGCCTATAACACACACCCTCATTTTACCAAGGATATTTGGGTAAAAAAAGTTTTTACCCAAATATCCATGGTAAAATGAGGGTGCGTGTGTGTGGCGTGTATACCCCGATACACCCCCAGGAAAGGCAGGGGGAGAGAGGACGTCGCTGCCCGCTTCTCTCCCCCTGCCTTTCCTGGGGTCTAGAGCCCTGCTGCCGGCCTTTCTCTCCCCCTGGCTATCTGCGCCGCTGCCCATTCTCTCCCCCTGACTATCGGTGCCAGCGCCCCATTGCCGGCGCCGATAGCCAGGGGGAGAGAAGTGGCGCCGACAGCCAGGGGGAGAGAAGGGGCAGTGGCACCCATTGCCGGCGCCGATGCCCCGTTGCCTCCCCCCACGTCATGCGCCGCGCCGTGCAGCGCATAGCAACGACGCAGGGGACGCACGCTGGAGGCCTGAAGCAGCACGGACCCGACCCCGGCAACAGGTAATTATGCAACCGGGGATGGGGGGAGGCAACGGGGCAGCGACGCCGACAATGGGTGCCGCTGCCCCTTCTCTCCCCCTGGCTGTCGGCGCCGCTGCCCCATTGCCGGCGCCGCTTCTCTCCCCCTGGCTATCTGTGCCGGCAATGGGACGCCAGCACCGATAGTCAGGGGGAGAGAACGGGCAGCGGCGCCGATATCCAGGGAGAGAGAAGGGCCGGCAGCAGGGCTCTAGACCCCAGGGCAGGCAGGGGCAGATAAGCCGGCAGTGCTGGCTGTCTCTGCATCTGCAAAGCCGCTGCAGTTTATTGATTTAAAGCGCCCGCTTTAAATCATTGAACTGCAGCGGCTTATCGGCGTATAACACGCACATAGACTTTAGGCAAAAAATTTTAGCCTAAAAAGTGCGTGTTATACGCCGATAAATACGGTACATGCTTAATGCTAATGTCAACACTGATCTTTAAATGTAAGGGGTTGGTTATGAAACCCTCTTGGGTATTGCGAATGACTGCTCCTGACTCATTCGGTTTCTATCAGGAAATAATTGCCTCCCTGATTCCTCAGGCCTTGGGCCTTAAATTTTTGGATGTTTAGCAGTAGCTAATACATGCTTAATGCAAATTTCAACAATGATCTTTAAATTCTCGGCGCTCTGTGAGGGCCTTCTCCTACCCCGCCGGGGCCGATCTGAGGACCTCACTAAACCATCCAATCGGTAGTAGAGACATGCGGTGTGTACAAAGGGCAGGGACTTAATGAACCCGAGCTTATGACCCGCGCTTAGTTGTGATTCTTCTTTCCTGGCAATTAATTGCAATCCCTGATCCCTATCTGTCGGTGAAAGATAGACACACGCTGGTCCATTCAGTGTAGCGCGTGTACAGCCTTGGACATCTGAGGGCATAACACACCTGTTATTGCTCGATCTCGCTAGTGATCGTGCAATGTAAAGGGTTATTAAAGCCTCTTTGGTACTGCTAATGCCTACTCCTGACTGCTCCTGTGTCTTTCAGGAACTACTTGACTTCATGATGCTTCTGGGCTTGGGCCTTTAATTTTAGGATTTTTGAAATACAGTGGTCCCTCAGCATATGATGGTAATTGGTTCCGAGAGGACCATCATATGTTGAAACCATCATATGTTGAGTACATATGTCTATGGAAAACTGGTAATTGGTTCCGAAGCCCAGAGACCATCATATGTTGAGTATATATGTCTATGGAAAACTGGTAATTGGTTCCTGAGTCCATGAAATTTCAACCCACAGTAAGTAAAAATAACCACACAAAGTACAGATGGGGTGGGGGGCTTTGTGCCCAGGCCTGGGGTGGGGGGATTTCTGCCCAGGCCTGGGGTGGGGGAGATTTGTGCCCAGATCTGGGGTGGGGGGCTTTGTGCCCAGGCCTGGGGTGGGGGGCTTTGTGCCCAGGCCTGGGGTGGGGGGATTTGTGCCCAGGCCTGGAGGGGATTTGTGCCCAGGCCTGGGGTGGGGGAGATTTGTGCCCAGGCCTGGGGTGGGGGAGATTTGTTCCCAAGGCTGGGGTGGGGGAGATTTGTGCCCAGGCCTGGGGTGCTTTGTGCCCAGGCCTGGGGTGGGGGATATATGTGCCGAGGCCTGGGGTGCTTTGTGCCCAGGCCTGGGGGGCTTTGTGCCCAGGCCTGGGGGGCTTTGTGCCCAGGCCTGGGGGGCTTTGTGCCCAGGCCTGGGGTGGGGGGCTTTGTGCCCAGGCCTGGGGTGGGGGGAATTTGTGCCCAGGCCTGGGGTGGGGAGAAGTTGTGCCCAGGCCTGGGATGGGGGGGAATTTATGCCCAGGCCTGGGGTGGGGGGATTTGTGCCCAGGCCTGGGGGTCCTTTGCCCAGGCCTGGGGGTCCTTTGCCCTGGCCTGGGGAGTTTTGGCCCAGGCCTGGGGTGGGGGACTTTGTGCCCAGGCCCGGGGGTCTTTTGCCCAGGCCTGGGGGTCCTTGCTGTTATGTCCTGGGGAGAGGGGATTATCACTGCCGCTGCCATTGAGTGAGGGGTTAAGTTAACCCCTCACCCCATGGCAGCGGTAGCGTTAACCCCTCACCCCGCGGCAGCATTAACGCTGCCGCGGGGTGAGGGGTTAACGACTCGTGAGTGAGCTACTAAGCCAGTGGTCTTCAACCTGCGGACCTCCAGATGTTGCAAAAACACAACTCCCAGCATGCCCGGACAGCCGTTGGCTGTCCGGGCATTCTGGGAGTTGTAGTTTTGCAACATCTGGAGGTCCGCAGGTTGAAGACCACTGTTAGAGAAAGTTGTACCTGTCCCCGCCGCTCCGGACCGTCACCGCTGCCGTCCCAGGGGCTCCCGATGCTGTCACACTGCTCCGGGTCCACTTCGCGATCCTCCGGCATCTTCTGCATGTTCTCCGGTGTCCAGGTCTCGCTTTCTGGTGACATAATAAAGACGCCAGAAAGCGAGGCCCGGACGCCGGAGAAGATACAGAAGACGCCGGAGGATCGCGAAGTGGACCCGGGGATAGGTAAGTGAGTCTGTCAGGGATCCTTAAACTGCTATCCGACAGCAGCTTAAGCATTTTGCGCTGTCGGATAGCAGTTAATGCGATGGTCCCGACATATAAAAGCATTGTATATCGATGCTGACATCGACATGCGATGGCCTCTGAGAGGCCATCGTATGTCGATTAGATCATATGTCGGGGCCATCGCATGTCGGGGGGTTACTGTACATGCATACATGCTTAATTTAAATTTCAACATTTATGGTGCAATATATGGGGTTATTAAACACTCTTGGGTAGTGTTTTTTTCAAATTTTCTCATAATTATCACAGTAATAAACTAGAATTTTCCACAATAATAACCATTACACCATTGAACAATTGTTGCGTGTGATTTATTAAGTACAATTTTCAAAAAAAATACGCAGAGGAATGAACTCTGCTTCTTTATTTCATAAAAAATTATTTTATAAAAGAATGTCTTTTGGTGGTCCACCGTCCTGCATTATAGAGTCTTCTGGACTCTTGGATATGCGCTTGTTATTAAACAAAGGTACAAAAACCAAAAATGGCCGGTCAGGGCTATGGAGACGGTGCGCCTACATCTTACGGCCACATAAGCCCTGTGGGTGCTTGTGGGATTAGGTCCTTTGTACCCACACGGCGGGGTCCGGGACACAAATTTTGATTTAAATTTCAAATAACAAAATCACACATTTCAATGGTCTCCTCATGCTGCAGCCAACTCCAGTCTGCGTCATTCTGGTAATATATAGAGAGCACTCGCTGTCCTAAATTTTCGTTAAAATTTATCGTAAAAAATGTTTGTCTTTTTTATTAGGGATTGTGAAGCTTTGGTGCGTACTCATGCATCAGCCAACTCCAGCCTGTGTCATTCAGGCAATATATGGTTTACTGATGGCGCTGCTGGGCCACCCGCTATCCAAAAGTCTTCTTCATAAATTTCTACAATTGTTGTGTATTTTTGGAGGGAATGTGAAGCCCTAGTGTGTACTCATGCATCAGCCAACTCCAGGCTGTGTCACTCAGGCAATATATAGGTAGCACCCGCTGTCCTAAATATTCTAAAAAAATTTTTAAAAATGGTTGCTTTTTCTTTGGGATTCTGAAGCCCTGGTGTTTACTCAATGCTGCTTCCTGCTACACTCTGTCAGCCCGTTGGTCCTGTGACTGTGTGCTACTCCACCTCCACATCCTCCACTGTGTCTTAAGCCTCCACTGCCCGAACAAGTTTCAGTGGCCCTTCAACATACCATGCATGCTGGTCACGGTGGTGTCACACTGTTCTTCATATGGTTTGCCTTGTGGCCGGTCAGGGCAATGGAGACGTTGCGCCTAAATCTAACGGCCACATGAGCCCTGTGGAGGCTCGTTGGATTTGGTCCTTCGTACCCACACGCTGGGGTCCGGGACACGCAAAGGTTGTTTTAAATTTCAAATCAAAAAATGATGGCGCTGCTGGGCCTGGATCTTTTTCAAAAATTTCTAAACTTGTGGCATTTTTTGGGGGGGATTGTGAAGCCCTGCTGTGTATTCGTGCATCAGCCTACTCCAGGCTGTGTCATTCAGGCAATATATGGGTTACTGATGTCGCTGTGGGGCTTGGGTCTGGTAATTTCAAATTTTCTCATAGGTAGCACCTGCTATCCAAAATCTTTTTCAAAAATTTCTAAAATTGTGGTGTTTTTTGGGGGTGATTGTGAAGCCCTGCTGTGTACTCGTGCATCAGCCAACTCCAGGCTGTGTCATTCAGGCAAAATATGGGTTACTGATGCCGCTGTGGGGTCTGGGTCTGGTAATTTCAAATTTTCTCATAGGTAGCACCGGTTTTCAAAAATCTTTTTCAAAAATTACTAAAATTGTAATTTTTTTTTTGGGGGGGGGGGATTGTGAAGCCCTGCTGTGTACTCATGCATCAACCAACTCCAGGCTGTGTCATTCAGGCAATATATGGGTTACTGATGCCGCTGTGGGGTCTGGGTCTGGTAATTTCACATTTTCTCATAGGTAGCACCCGCTGTCCAAAATCTTTTTCAAAAATTTCTAAAATTGTGGTGTTTTTTGGGGGGGGTTGCGAAGCCCTGCTGTGTACTTGTGCATCAGCCAACTCCAAGCTGTGTCATTCAGGCAATATATGGGTTACTGATGCCACTGTGGGGCCTGGGTCTGGTAATTTCAAATTTTCTCATAGGTAGCACCCGCTATCCAAAATCTTTTTCAAAAATTTCTAAAATTGTGGTGTTTTTTGGGGGGGGGATTGTTAAGCCCTGCTGTGTACTTGTGCATCAGCCAACTCCAGGCTGTGTCATTCAGGCAATATATGGGTTACTGACGCCGCTGTGGGGCCTGGGTCTGGGAATTTCAAATTTTCTCATAGGTAGCACCCGCTATCCAAAATCTTTTTCAAAAATTTCTAAAATTGTGGTGTTTTTTGGGGGGGATTGTGAAGCCCTGCTATGTACTCGTGCATCAGCCAACTCCAGGCTGTGTCATTCATGCAATATATGGGTTACTGATGCCGCTGTGGGGCCTGGGTCTGTGAATTTAACATTTTCTCATAGGTAGCACCCACTATCCAAAATCTTTTTCAAAAATTTCTAAAATTGTGGTGTTTTTTGGGGGGGATTGTGAAGCCCTGCTGTGTACTCATGCATCAGCCAACTCCAGGCTGTGTCATTCAGGCAATATATGGGTTACTGATGCCGCTGTGGGGCCTGGGTCTGGGAATTTAAAATTTTCTCATAGGTAGCACCCACTATCCAAAATCTTTTTCAAAAATTTCTAAAATTGTGGTGTTTTTTGGGGGGGATTGTGAAGCCATGCTGTGTACTCGTGCATCAGCCAACTCCAGGCTGTGTCATTCAGGCAATATATGGGTTACTGATGCCGCTCTGGGGCCTGGGTCTGGTAATTTAAAATTTTCTCATAGGTAGCACCCGCTATCCAAATCTTTTTCAAAAATTTCTAAAATTGAGGTGTTTATTGGGGGGGATTGTGAAGCCCTGCTGTGTACTCGTGCATCAGCCAACTCCAGGCTGTGTCATTCAGGCAATATATGGGTTACTGATGCCGCTGTGGGGCCTGTGTCTGGGAATTTCAAATTTTCTCATAAATAGCACCTGCTATCCAAAATCTTTTTCAAAAATGTCTAAAATTGTGGTGTTTTTTGGGGGGGATTGTGAAGCCCTGCTGTGTACTCGTGCATCAGCCAACTCCAGGCTGTGTCATTCAGGCAAAATATGGGTTACTGATGCCGCTGTGGGGTCTGGGTCTGGTAATTTCACATTTTCTCATAGGTAGCACCCGCTATCCAAAATCATTTTCAAAAATTTCTAAAATTGTGGTGTTTTTTGGGGGGGATTGTGAAGCCCTGCTATGTACTCGTGCATCAGCCAACTCCAGGCTGTGTCATTCAGGCAATATATGGGTTACTGATGCCGCTGTGGGGCCTGGGTCTGGGAATTTAACATTTTCTCATAGGTAGCACCCACTATCCAAAATCTTTTTCAAAAATTTCAAAAATTGTGGTGTTTTTTGGGGGGGATTGTGAAGCCCTGCTGTGTACTCATGCATCAGCCAACTCCAGGCTGTGTCATTCAGGCAATATATGGGTTACTGATGCCGCTGTGGGGCCTGGGTCTGGGAATTTAACATTTTCTCATAGGTAGCACCCACTATCCAAAATCTTTTTCAAAAATTTCTAAAATTGTGGTGTTTTTTGGGGGGGATTGTGAAGCCCTGCTGTGTACTCGTGCATCAGCCAACTCCAGGCTGTGTCATTCAGGCAATATATGGGTTACTGATGCCGCTCTGGGGCCTGGGTCTGGTAATTTCAAATTTTCTCATAGGTAGCACCCGCTATCCAAATCTTTTTCAAAAATTTCTAAAATTGAGGTGTTTATTGGGGGGGATTGTGAAGCCCTGCTGTGTACTCGTGCATCAGCCAACTCCAGGCTGTGTCATTCAGGCAATATATGGGTTACTGATGCCGCTGTGGGGCCTGTGTCTGGGAATTTCAAATTTTCTCATAAATAGCACCTGCTCTCCAAAATCTTTTTCAAAAATGTCTAAAATTGTGGTGTTTTTTGGGGGGGATTGTGAAGCCCTGCTGTGTACTCGTGCATCAGCCAACTCCAGGCTGTGTCATTCAGGCAATATATGGGTTACTGATGCCGCTGTGGGGCCTGTGTCTGGTAATTTCAAATTTTCTCATAGGTAGCACCCGCTATCCAAATCTTTTTCAAAAATTTCTAAAATTGTGGTGTTTTTTGGGGGGGATTGTGAAGCCCTGCTGTGTACTCACGCATCAGCCAACTCCAGGCTGTGTCATTCTGGCAATATATGGGTTATTGATGCCGCTGTGGGGCCTGGGTCTGGGAATTTCACATTTTCTCATAGATAGCACCCGCTATCCAAAATCTTTTTAAAAAATTTCTAAAATTGTGGTGTTTTTTGGGGGGGATTGTGAAGGCCTGCTGTGTACTCGTGCATCAGCCAACTCCAGGCTGTGTCATTCAGCCACTATATGGTGTCCTCATGCTGCCAACACCTCCACGCTGTGCCATTCAGCCACTATATGGTCTCCTCATGCTGCCAACACCTCCACGCTGTATCATTCAGCCACTATATGGTGTCCTCATGCTGCCAACACCTCCACGCTGTGCCATTCACCCACTATATGGTCTCCTCATGCTTCAGCCTCATCCAAGCTGTGTCATTCAGCCACTATATGGTGTCCTCATGCTGCCAACACCTCCACACTGTGCCATTCAGCCACTAAATTGTCTCCTCAAGCTGCCAACACCTCCACGCTATGTCATTCAGTCACTATATGGTCTCCTGACACTGATACCACCACCAGGCTCTGTAATTGTGCTGCTGTGCGGCAGTGATTCTAAAAGCAATGCCGGTAATCTGCATGTTATTCTGAATAACAGTATTATTTCACTACCCCAGCACACTCCATATGCGTTTTAGAACACAGCAAAGTGTTCTATACCCCTATAGAGGCTGTATGTAGGCTAGAAAAAGCTTTTTTTAATATAGATTCACCGCGGAAAAAAATTGTGTCGAAACAAACTTTTTCGGAAGATTCGGCGAATCGGCCGAATCCAAATTTTTGAAGCGTTCGCTCATCTCTAATGAGTACATACACAGAATTTATGTCCTCATATGTATACCTGAAGAAGTGGCCTGACGAAGCGCGAACTCGCGCGAACACGGTCCGTTTGCCCAACCCCCCACGCCAACCCTCTCTCCTGCACTGTGTTTGTTACCTGCTCCAATTCTGAATAAAGCCTGAAGATTTTGCATACTTCTACTGGGTGAGTGCTCCGATTCATTCTTCTCTACATGCTATACCTGAAGAAACATTAAAGTGGTACTCCAGAGGAAAATGAATGTTTTCAAATCAACTGGTGGCAGAACATTATACAGATTTGTAAATTACTTCTATTTAAAAATCTTAATCCTTTCAGTACTTATCAGCTGCTGTATGCTCCAGATGAAGTTGTATAGTTCTTTCCAGTCTGACCACAGTGCTTTCTGCTGACACATCTGTCTATGTCAGGAGCTGTCTGGAGGAGGGGAGCTTTGGTATGGTGATGTGCTCCTGCTCTCAACACCACACCCCCAACATAGGAGCAATATCAAATAAGGCAAGTTCATTGGCACTAGACTAGCCAGGATCAGGTTATCAAAAACTGCCACCCTTGAGGAGTTTTCTTATGCAACAATGTTTTAAGCATCCGGAGTGATGTTATCAAGGAAGAACATCCTACAAAAGGGGATCCTGTAGATATAACTCTCTCCATGCTGATAAGAGGGTTATAATTTGGCACCAGTAAGTTTTCACTTGTTCAGGTTAGGGAAGCGGAGGGGATATAATGGTGTGGGGAATGTTTTCTTGGCACACTCTGGGCCTTCTTATATGAAGATGCATTGTAAGACAGTAGATTAAGCATTGTAACCAACCAGGTTCAGACCTTCATGATAGTTAACGCACAAGGAGAAGCGTCCTGGCACCGTTGTTGATTCGCTATCTCGCACAATGTGTCTCCTGCTGGCAGGCAGGTGACGTGCAGCCTATACTGTGTTCACTCGGTGTCTGTGGTGCTTCACAATGCCAAATATAGTTCAATCATAGCACAAGTAGAAGAGGATATTCATCAGAGCACTCACCTCGGACACCAGGTTCGTTGTGCAGGAAAAACCTTTTATTGTATATATCCAAGCTGGATACAATAGCAGGGAGGAGGAGATGTAGGAGGAGATGTAAACACCTGGTGTCCGAGGTGAGTGCTCCGATGAATATCCCCTTCATGATAGTTGTTTACTCTATAGAGGAAGGACACTTCAAGCAAACACCCTGTCCCAGGGTTGTATAGTCATCTATTGGTTCTAGGAACATTAAAAAGAAAATCCCCTTGCTTCATTGGCCTTCATAGCCCCCAGATCTTAATCCTATAAAGCATCTCAGGGATGAGGGTTGCACAGAGCATGCCAATGTCTCTACTATACCTCAACTGCGATACACTATCTTGTCTGCATGAGCCAATATTCCAATTTCAACACTTAGTGGATTATATGCCATGACTAATAGCTGCCATATTAGAAGCCAAAGGAGGTCCAATACTCTACTAGATGGTTGTCTGTAATAAAGTGGCCTTTCGGTGCATGTAAACCTGAGTTAGATGATCACAGTTCCACAAAAGCCAGACTAATTTCTACTGAAAGAAAAGACAAGAAAGTAAACTATACAGTCTATACAGCCCTGGCGTCCAGTGCTGACATGCAGCTGATAAGGCGTGTTTTTCTTTCTGGATGAATGCTTTGCCATCAATTTCTGGGGTCATTACATATCCAATAGTATTTCATGCAGGCAAATTTTTCCAACAAAAAAAAAGACAATTAACATAGGCGGAATATGGTAGTTAGAGTCCATAGAAGAGGAGTGAACCCTCGGTGGCTAACAAATTACTGCTAGTTAGTCTTTATTGTCTACATTTTTGATTCACATCATTGAGTGTATTTGAATTACAGTATATTGTCATTTTTCTTTTCCATAAGCAAAATATTTCAGCTGAAAACATGAAAATAAAGTAGCAGGAACTGCGAGAGGTCGAGATTACTATTCCCCGTACAACTCATCAAATCGCGCAGCTGTGCAATCTTTATATGTGATACTGTTTCCCACATTACAATAACACTAACAAACTCTAGGGCTCGTGTAAATTGTCAATTTAAGCACTTCTTGGACGGCTTAATAGAGACACACAAACAATGCACTTGGGGAATTTAAAAGGACTCATTTAAACATACAGTTTCATGACTCATTGCTTAATTTCAATGATATGAGAACTTGTTGGGGTGAAATGAGGATTTTTTTTATTTTATTTAGCTTAAACCATCAACTTGTGTTAAAATTTCTGTCCTAATGAGTAAACATCTAAATAAAACTTACTTTATTAAGCCTATAGATCTGTCCAGGAAGTAGAAATACAGTAATAAATGTTACATAATTAAAACAAGCTTGGATAATACACTTACTAGAGGAGAGGGGGGGGGTTCTTATCAGCAGAAACGATAAAGAATAAAAGAAAATTACGTCTTAGATTTCTTTTCAATGATCTTTTTATTAACAAATGAAGAAAGTGATACAATTTATCCATAAACAGAAGTCCATAAAATCAAGGTATTTAAAGCCCAGTATAGCATGGAGAATCGACAAAGGAGTAATAATGTGTATTGAGTAGGCAAACAGATAGGAATACAATACAATAAGTCATCACTGTTTGTTAAAATGCCACGCTCCAGAAAATAAAGAACACCATGTCCACTAAATGGGGGAAGAGCATAATTCTGTGCAGTTTTAGCCCTTTTTTTATTTTTAGATGGGGTTTCTTGATACAGAGTAACATGTTACTAACAGTGCTTATAACTAACTAGATGGAATGAGGTGGGTGGGTTAGGGAGCTAGGTTAGGTGGAAACTATGAATAAATCTAATTTCATTAGTATTTTGGTGCTTTGCAGGTAGCTCCTTGCCCTTTAGAGAAATATGCAGAATATTAATAGATACATTGGTGAGTTGTGGAAGCTTTGTCATGATTTCCAGATGAGTTGACAGAGAAGAGATTGTGTCGAGTAAAAGCTGTCAGTTCTTCCAGGTGGTACAATTGGTCAACTTTGTTTATCAATGAGGACCTACCTATTCATCTCAAAAGGGTTGGGATGAGGAATTATTTATTTATTTGTTAAACTTTTTGGGGGTAAAATGGGACGATTTACAATTTTATTGGGGTAGGGGATTTTTCACATTTTAAATTTTTTTTTTAATTTTTTTAACACTTTTTATGTTCCCATTGGGGACTATTTACTGCAATCATCTGATTGCTAATACTGTTCAGTGCTATGAATAGGGCATAATGGGAAAGGCTTCAGTATGGGTGCAGGCTTTGAAAGGCGCAGGACACAGGACATCAACAGGTACGTTGAAAAGAATAAACTACCTCCATTTTCAACTTACCTGTTGATGTCCTGTGTCCTGCGCCTTTCAAAGCCTGCACCCATACTGAAGCCTTTCCCATTATATCTTGATTCAGCCGGCTGGCTGCGGACACTCCTTACCATGCGCTTACCATTGTTGTGTATGTGGCTACACAACCTCTCCAGGTGAGCTGCCATTTGTGTGCATACTATCACCTTACAGGTCTTTCTTTTAATACACTATGGAGCGCTGTATTATTTTTATTTTATGCATAGGGCATAGCACTGATCAGTGTTATCGGTGATCTTCTGCTCTGGTCTGCTCGATCTCAGACCAGAGTAGAAGACCCGAGGAGACAGACGGTGGCAGGTTGGGGACCTCTGTCCGCCATTGTAGATGATCGGATATCCACGGCAGCACACACAAACACAATAATCTGTTCTGGATGAAAGTAATAAAGTAATATTTGTACCCCATTATTGTAAAGTGCTGCGGAATCTGTTGGCGTTATATAAATAAAATTATCATTATTATTATTGCTGTATAATTCTGGAAAATATTGTGATAGCAAAAATAAAGATAAATTAAACAAAGCTCACAAGTAAAGTGGCACCTACAACTGATCATATCTGACAGATCCGCTGAAAGCGCATCTTCTTCCTGAATTCCTCTATTAAAAATGAACAATTTAATATTTGCTTAATTTCCAATGGCCCTTTACATCTGCAGCCATTGCGGATGCACCTGGACATGAGCGCAGCAGATGAGCAGCAGCCGTATGTGTTCATTACTGTCTGATTGATGTAATCATCATTTCACATGGAAAGTAATTGCTATAAAACAAACCGAGCACACAGTGCACTCACTGGGAAAATCTTACCATGGAATATTGCTCTATAATGGTTTTTCTAGAAGTTTAGGTGAATGGAGCAGATACCACGTTTTGTAAATTCCTCTCAAACCTATGGCTTTCCCGATATTTCTGTTTTAATTGCTTTATTGTTTTGAGTAAAGAAGATGAAATATACAAAATAGTAACATCTTTGTCATAATGAGACATTTATATCATCATATAAAAGATTTGTTTCAGAGTAAATCAAAGCAATGCGACCAGTTAGGTATAGCTGAATCACGGTAAAATGGTGAACAACATAAAAGTGTAAGTACAATGATCTAACTAAGCATTACAGACAGGAGGACTAAAGCCAGAGATCATCACCGTTATATGGGCTCAGCTTGGCGAAGTTACTTTAAAGCAACACTTGGCAAGACTGGAATAATAGAGGAGTTGTAGGGATGGAAAAGTAAAAAATACAGAAAGAAAAAAGGATTAGAGGGGATATGCTGGACAGCCCAGAAAGCTAAACCTTGAGAAGCACAATAACATAATTTTTGGCCTAACCTAACATAATAAGCATTATTTTTGGCCTAGATGAGCCAACCATCTAATGTGTATGGGGACCTCCTCGACTCCCCCCCCCCCACCCCCCCCCCCCCCCCCAAAAAAAAAGAAGACTTCAGATGAAGATAGAGATCAGACATGATTGACTTCAGCTGCCTGATCCTTTTTTTTTTTTTGGGGATGGGGGGGGGGGGGGGGGGAATTAACAGAGACAGCTTCCCTCCACTTCCCTCCATTCAAACACATGCAATCTATGCTCAGGAAAGCATGGGGGATTGAGACAGATAACTATCTACAATGCATGGCCCTGCAAAGAGAAGGCAGTTTTAGCAGCCACCAAGTTGATTGGCAAGGTTCAATGCTGTTGCTGTGGCACGCTGCGCTATTGGCGTAGAGTGCTGTGCCCCTTGTACTGCAGGCCAGTGGTTTAAGACCTGCCAGGCCCACACTTCTTCTGGTAAGTAAACAGGTAGTGTATGCATCTCCACTGTCTTCATATTCAGCAGAAAAAGTAAAGAGTGCTGCTCACCTCTGCCAGTGGCAATGGATACTGGATTGTGTGCATAGTTGGCCCAATGAGTCTGCAAGATGTAGAGCCACCTTGGACAAGACAGAGAGCCACCACAGTTAAAATAATAGCATACAAAAAGTATTTATTTATACCACAGAATTAGACTTATATGATACAGGTCCATCAGATATAATGGTTGTTCAGGTACACATCCCCAAGCATTTTCAAGGTTTAATAGGTATTGCAGCCAGGAAACAGATATCACCACTCCAATGGATAGAATATATAGACCACAGAGACCACCACAAATGATAGAATAAGAGATTCAAGGCATTTTTTTTCCAACATGGCTGGTCCTTGCAAACTCTACAGGAATTAAGCATTCAAGAATCATGTTAAAGGTGAACTTTTAATCTCTTTGATGCTCCCTGAACCACGAGTCTTTGGGATGGTCTCTGACAGCTTCTCCCCACCCCACCTGCCTTGATTGATACATCTCTTCCCATTTTGGATTAGGGAAAGATCTATCAATCAAGGCTGGTGGGGTGAGGAGAGGCCACCAGGGATGACTTGTGGTTCAGGCAGCATGAAATTGATGACAGGTTTCTTCTCCTTGCAGCAATCTAAAAATAGAGGAAAATGACAGTATTAAAAAGTACCAGTCATAACCCACATAAAAAAGTTATATGTTACTCAGTACTTTATCCTGGTCATGTAAATATAATTTATGTGTCTAGCACCTATATGTCTCTCACAAATACATTCTTACTATTGCTCACTTAGTTTGTCATTCTGTGCTCTGGAGGGGGCATGTCCTCTGCATGATTCATCTTCCTCAATGAGTCTGCTGTACTATGAGGGGTCTCTTCATCCAATCACTGCAGGCTGCTCTGTAACCCCCTCCTCTCTGTTGAGTGAGCACAGGGCAGTGCTAGTCCTGTCCTTATTTACCAGATTTTTATCCCAGCCTGTGCTTCAGCTTGGACAAAGATGCAGCTGGACATTTTTAATGAAGTGCACTGCTCAAAAAATATTAAGGGAACACTTAACACAATTTAACTCCAAGTCAATCACACTTCTGTGAAATCACACTGTCCACTAAGGATGCAACACTGATTGACAATCAATTTCACATGCTGTTGTGCAAATGGAACAGACAACAGGTGGAAATTACAGGCAATTAGCAAGACACCCCCCAATAAAGAAGTGGTTCTGCAGGTGGTGACCACAGACCACTCCTCAGTTCCCATGCTTCCTTGCTGATGTTCTGGTCATTTTTTAATGCTGACGGTGCTTTCACTCTAGTGGTAGCATGAGACAGAGTCTACAACCCACACAAGTGGCTCAGGTAGAGCAGCTCATCCAGGATGGCACATCAATGCGAGCTGTGGCAAGAAGGTTTGCTTTGTCTGTCAGCGTAGTGTCCAGAGCATGGAGGTGCTACCAGGAGACAGACCAGTACATCAGGAGACATGGAGGAGGCCGTAGGAGGACAACAATCCAGCAGCAGGAACTCAACCTCCCCCATTGTGCAAGGAGGAGCACTGCCAGCGCCCTGCAAAATTACCTCCAGCAGTCCACAAATGTGCATGGGTCAACTCAAACGGTCAGAAACAGACTCCATGAGGGTGGTATAAGGGTCCTACATTCACAGGTGGGGATTGTGCTTACAGCCCAACACTGTGCAGGACTTTTGGCATTTGCCAGAGAACACCAAGATTGACAAATTCGCCACTGGCGCCCTGTGCTCTTCACAGATGAAAGCAGGTTCACACTGAGCACATGTGACAGACGTGACAGAGTCTGGGGATGCCGTGGAGAACATTCTGCTGCTGGCAACAACTTCCAGCATGACCGGTTTGGTGGTGGGTGAGTGATGGTGTGGGGTAGCATTTCTTTGGGGGCCACACAGCCCTCTATGTGCTTGCCAGAGATAGCCTGACTGCTATTTGGTACCGAGATGATATCCCCAGACCCCTTGTGAGACCATATTCTGGTGCGGTTGGCCCTGGGTTCCTCCAAATGCAAGACAATGCTAGACCTCATTTGGCTGGAGTGTATCAGCAGTTCCTGCAAGAGGAAAACATTGATGCTATGGACTGGCCTGCACGTTCCCCAGACCTGAATCCGATTGAGCACATCTGTGACATCATGTCATGCTCCATCCACCAACGCCATGTTGCACCACAGACTTTCTAGTAGTTGGCGGATGCTTTATTTCAGGTCTGGGAGGACATCTCTCAGGAGACCATCCACCAACTCATCAGGAGCATGCCCAGGTGTTGTAGGGAGGTCATACGGACACGTGGAGGCCACACACACTACTGAGCCTCATTTTGACTTGTTTTAAGGACATAACATCAAAGTTGGATCAGCCTGTAGTGTGGTTTTCCACTTTGATTTTGAGTGTGACTCCATATATTGAGCAGTGTATATTAGAAAGGTTAATGTTTTGCCAAGATTTACAGCATATAAAATGTTTTTGAATCCAACAGTGTCCAGTTAATATTCAAAGGAGGTCAGTCACTGTTACGCCGAGCGCTCCGGGTCCCCGCTCCTCCCCGGAGCGCTCGCTTCACTCCCTCCGCTGCAGCGCTCCGGTCACGTCCTCTGACCCGGGGCGCTGCGATCCCGCTGCCAGCCGGGATGCGATTCGCGATGCGGGTAGCGCCCGCTCGCGATGCGCACCCCGGCTCCCCTACCTGACTCGCTCCCCGTCTGTTCTGTCCCGGCGCGCGCGGCCCCGCTCCCTAGGGCGCGCGCGCGCCGGGTCTCTGCGATTTAAAGGGCCACTGCGCCGCTGATTGGCGCAGTGGTTCCAATTAGGGTTTTCACCTGTGCACTTCCCTATATTACCTCACTTCCCTTGCACTCCCTTGCCGGATCTTGTTGCCTTAGTGCCAGTGAAAGCGTTCCTTGTGTGTTCCTTGCCTGTGTTTCCAGACCTTCTGCCGTTGCCCCTGACTACGATCCTTGCTGCCTGCCCCGACCTTCTGCTACGTCCGACCTTGCTTCTGCCTACTCCCTTGTACCGCGCCTATCTTCAGCAGCCAGAGAGGTGAGCCGTTGCTAGTGGATACGACCTGGTCACTACCGCCGCAGCAAGACCATCCCGCTTTGCGGCGGGCTCTGGTGAAAACCAGTAGTGGCTTAGAACCGGTCCACTAGCACGGTCCACGCCAATCCCTCTCTGGCACAGAGGGTCCACTACCTGCCAGCCGGCATCGTGACAGTAGATCCGGCCATGGATCCCGCTGAAGTTCCTCTGCCAGTTGTCGCTGACCTCACCACGGTGGTCGCCCAGCAGACACAACAGATAGCGCAACAAGGCCAACAGCTGTCTCAACTGACCGTTATGCTACAACAGTTGCTACCACAGCTTCAGCAGTCATCTCCTCCGCCAGCTCCTGCACCTCCTCCGCAGCGAGTGGCCGCTCCTGGGATACGCTTATCCTTGCCGGATAAATTTGATGGGGACTCTAAGTTTTGCCGTGGCTTTCTTTCCCAATGTTCCCTGCATCTGGAGATGATGTCGGACCTGTTTCCCACTGAAAGGTCTAAGGTGGCTTTCGTAGTCAGTCTTCTGTCCGGAAAGGCCCTGTCATGGGCCACACCGCTCTGGGACCGCAATGACCCCGTCACTGCCTCTGTACACTCCTTCTTCTCGGAAATCCGAAGTGTCTTTGAGGAACCTGCCCGAGCCTCTTCTGCTGAGACTGCCCTGTTGAACCTGGTCCAGGGTAATTCTTCCGTTGGCGAGTATGCCGTACAATTCCGTACACTTGCTTCAGAATTGTCCTGGAATAATGAGGCCCTCTGCGCGACCTTCAAAAAAGGCCTATCCAGCAACATTAAAGATGTTCTGGCCGCACGAGAAATTCCTGCTAATCTACATGAACTTATTCACCTAGCCACTCGCATTGACATGCGTTTTTCTGAAAGGCGTCAGGAACTCCGCCAAGATATGGACTCTGTTCGCACGAGGCGTTTCGTCTCCTCGGCTCCTCTCTCCTCTGGTCCCCTGCAATCTGTTCCTGTGCCTCCCGCCGTGGAGGCTATGCAGGTCGACCGGTCTCGCCTGACACCTCAAGAGAGGACACGACGCCGTATGGAGAACCTCTGCCTGTACTGTGCTAGTACCGAACACTTCCTGAGGGATTGTCCTATCCGTCCTCCCCGCCTGGAAAGACGTACGCTGACTCCGCACAAAGGTGAGACAGTCCTTGATGTCTACTCTGCTTCTCCACGTCTTACTGTGCCAGTGCGGATGTCTGCCTCTGCCTTCTCCTTCTCTACAGTGGCCTTCTTGGACTCTGGATCTGCAGGAAATTTTATTTTGGCCTCTCTCGTCAACAGGTTCAACATCCCGGTGACCAGTCTCGCCAGACCCCTCTACATCAATTGTGTAAATAATGAAAGATTGGACTGTACCATACGTTTCCGCACGGAGCCCCTTCTTATGAGCATCGGATCTCATCATGAGAGGATTGAACTTTTGGTCCTCCCCAATTGCACCTCGGAGATTCTCCTTGGACTTCCCTGGCTTCAACTTCATTCCCCAACCCTGGATTGGTCCACTGGGGAGATCAAGAGTTGGGGGTCCTCTTGTTCCAAGAACTGTCTAAAACCGGTTCCCAGTAACCCTTGCCGTAACTCTGTGGTTCCTCCAGTAACCGGTCTCCCTAAGGCCTATATGGACTTCGCGGATGTTTTCTGCAAAAAACAAGCTGAGACTCTACCTCCTCACAGGCCTTATGATTGCCCTATCGACCTCCTCCCGGGTACTACTCCACCCCGGGGCAGAATTTATCCTCTCTCTGCCCCAGAGACTCTTGCCATGTCCGAATACGTCCAGGAGAATCTAAAAAAGGGCTTTATCCGTAAATCCTCCTCTCCTGCCGGAGCCGGATTTTTCTTTGTGTCCAAAAAAGATGGCTCCCTACGTCCTTGCATTGACTACCGCGGTCTTAATAAAATCACGGTTAAGAACCGCTACCCCTTACCCCTCATCTCTGAACTCTTTGATCGCCTCCAAGGTGCCCACATCTTCACTAAATTGGACTTAAGAGGCGCCTATAACCTCATCCGCATCAGAGAGGGGGACGAGTGGAAAACGGCATTTAACACCAGAGATGGACACTTTGAGTATCTGGTCATGCCCTTTGGACTGTGCAATGCCCCTGCCGTCTTCCAAGACTTTGTCAATGAAATTTTTCGTGATCTGTTATACTCCTGTGTTGTTGTATATCTGGACGATATCCTAATTTTTTCTGCCAATCTAGAAGAACACCGCCAGCATGTCCGTATGGTTCTTCAGAGACTTCGTGACAACCAACTCTATGCCAAAATTGAGAAATGTCTGTTTGAATGCCAATCTCTTCCTTTTCTAGGATATTTGGTCTCTGGCCAGGGACTACAGATGGATCCAGACAAACTCTCTGCCGTCTTAGATTGGCCACGCCCCTCCGGACTCCGTGCTATCCAACGCTTTTTGGGGTTCGCCAATTATTACAGGCAATTTATTCCACATTTTTCTACCATTGTGGCTCCTATCGTGGCTTTAACCAAAAAAAATGCTGATCCCAAGTCCTGGCCTCCTCAAGCAGAAGACTCCTTTAAACGACTCAAGTCTGCCTTTTCTTCGGCTCCCGTGCTCTCCAGACCTGACCCTTCCAAACCCTTCCTATTGGAGGTTGATGCCTCCTCAGTGGGAGCTGGAGCTGTTCTTCTACAAAAAAAATTCTTCCGGGCATGCTGTCACTTGTGGTTTTTTCTCTAGGACCTTCTCTCCAGCGGAGAGGAACTACTCCATCGGGGATCGAGAGCTTCTAGCCATTAAATTAGCACTTGAGGAATGGAGGCATCTGCTGGAGGGATCAAGATTTCCTGTTATTATCTACACCGACCACAAGAACCTCTCCTACCTCCAGTCTGCCCAACGGCTGAATCCTCGCCAGGCCCGGTGGTCTCTGTTCTTTGCCCGATTTAATTTTGAGATTCACTTTCGTCCTGCCGATAAGAACATTAGGGCCGATGCTCTCTCTCGTTCCTCGGATGCCTCAGAAGTTGATCTCCCTCCGCAACACATCATTCCACCTGACTGCCTGATCTCCACTTCTCCTGCCTCCATCAGGCAGACTCCTCCAGGAAAGACCTTTGTTTCTCCACGCCAACGCCTCGGAATACTCAAATGGGGTCACTCCTCCCATCTCGCAGGTCATGCGGGCATCAAGAAATCTGTGCAACTCATCTCCCGCTTCTATTGGTGGCCGACTCTGGAGACGGATGTTGGGGACTTTGTGCGAGCCTGCACTATCTGTGCCCGGGATAAGACTCCTCGCCAGAAGCCCGCTGGTTTTCTTCATCCTCTGCCTGTCCCCGAACAGCCTTGGTCTCTGATTGGTATGGATTTTATTACTGATTTACCCCCTTCCCGTGGCAACACCGTTATTTGGGTGGTCGTTGATCGATTCTCCAAAATGGCACATTTCATCCCTCTTCCTGGTCTTCCTTCTGCGCCTCAGTTGGCTAAACAATTTTTTGTACACATTTTTCGTCTTCACGGGTTGCCTACGCAGATTGTCTCGGATAGAGGGGTCCAATTCGTGTCTAAATTCTGGAGGGCTCTCTGTAAACAACTCAAGATTAAATTAAATTTTTCCTCTGCATATCATCCCCAGTCCAATGGACAAGTAGAAAGAATTAACCAGATCCTGGGTGATTATTTGCGACATTTTGTTTCCTCCCGCCAGGATGACTGGGCAGATCTCCTTCCATGGGCCGAATTCTCGTATAACTTCAGGGTCTCTGAATCTTCCTCCAAATCCCCATTTTTCGTGGTGTACGGCCGTCACCCTCTTCCCCCCCTCCCTACCCCCTTGCCCTCTGGTCTGCCCGCTGTGGATGAAATTTCTCGTGACCTTTCCATTATATGGAGAGAGACCCAAAATTCTCTCTTACAGGCTTCTTCACGCATGAAGAGGTTCGCGGATAAGAAAAGAAGAGCTCCCCCCGTTTTTTCCCCTGGAGACAAGGTATGGCTCTCCGCTAAATATGTCCGCTTCCGTGTCCCTAGCTACAAGTTGGGACCACGCTATCTTGGTCCTTTCAAAATTTTGTGTCAAATTAATCCTGTCTCTTATAAACTTCTTCTTCCTCCTTCTCTTCGTATCCCTAATGCCTTTCACGTCTCTCTTCTCAAACCACTCATCCTCAACCGTTTTTCTCCCAAATCTGTTCCTCCCACTCCTGTTTCCGGCTCCTCGGACGTCTTCTCGGTCAAGGAAATTTTGGCTGCCAAAAAGGTCAGAGGGAAAAATTTTTTTTTAGTAGACTGGGAGGGTTGTGGTCCTGAAGAGAGATCCTGGGAACCTGAGGACAACATCCTTGACAAAAGTCTGCTCCTCAGGTTCTCAGGCTCCAAGAAGAGGGGGAGACCCAAGGGGGGGGGTACTGTTACGCCGAGCGCTCCGGGTCCCCGCTCCTCCCCGGAGCGCTCGCTTCACTCCCTCCGCTGCAGCGCTCCGGTCACGTCCTCTGACCCGGGGCGCTGCGATCCCGCTGCCAGCCGGGATGCGATTCGCGATGCGGGTAGCGCCCGCTCGCGATGCGCACCCCGGCTCCCCTACCTGACTCGCTCCCCGTCTGTTCTGTCCCGGCGCGCGCGGCCCCGCTCCCTAGGGCGCGCGCGCGCCGGGTCTCTGCGATTTAAAGGGCCACTGCGCCGCTGATTGGCGCAGTGGTTCCAATTAGGGTTTTCACCTGTGCACTTCCCTATATTACCTCACTTCCCTTGCACTCCCTTGCCGGATCTTGTTGCCTTAGTGCCAGTGAAAGCGTTCCTTGTGTGTTCCTTGCCTGTGTTTCCAGACCTTCTGCCGTTGCCCCTGACTACGATCCTTGCTGCCTGCCCCGACCTTCTGCTACGTCCGACCTTGCTTCTGCCTACTCCCTTGTACCGCGCCTATCTTCAGCAGCCAGAGAGGTGAGCCGTTGCTAGTGGATACGACCTGGTCACTACCGCCGCAGCAAGACCATCCCGCTTTGCGGCGGGCTCTGGTGAAAACCAGTAGTGGCTTAGAACCGGTCCACTAGCACGGTCCACGCCAATCCCTCTCTGGCACAGAGGGTCCACTACCTGCCAGCCGGCATCGTGACAGTCACCCAGATTTACTTAACAGAAAGCTAACCCTTTTAGGAGGATTTTTTTTTTGCTATGTTAAGATTTATCACGTGTATATATAGTTTTTTTTTTCTCTTGACTTTGCACTAAGACCGACAAAACAGCTCAGAAAACCTCACAGTAAATTAAAGATCCCAACTAGTTAATGACGTCACATTCGCAATTTGATGCAAAGTGTCCCATAATGTTACAACTAAAAGCAGAGAGGCGCAAATGAAAAACCAACCAAATATACTGACTTACAAGCAGACTGTTCAGGGAGGTGACGCATCTGTATAAACAACACATTACCTTCTTTTGGGAAATTCAAGCATTTGACAACTATCTTAAAAATAAAATAGTCCCTAGAGGATTGAGGATCCCAATTCTACCTTCCAAAAGACAAAGTACCCCGTCACTTTTAGAAAAGTGGGAGACAGAGGCTACCGCAACGTCATTTAAATTTATGACCTTTCTCTTAGAAGCAGAAAAACTTAATCTTAAACAGATTTCAGGGAAGTTACAAGAACAAAAGGAGATAGTACTTCTCTTTAAAACTGACCCAGAATTTGCTAATCATGAAATACAAATACAAAACCAGATAGAGAAATATCAGTATCAGTTAAAACAACGTAAACACTCCCAATTTATTAGGGACTTAGCTGATTTTAAGGAAAATAAAGTGTATAGCGTCCTGGAGAGAAATACCCAACCCAGGGACACAGACACAGATCTGACGTCATCTGATACTGATCTCTCTGAAAGTAGAGAGGGAGCTATAATCGATACACGACTAGAGGCAAACGAGGAAAAGGGAGAGGAAACTATAGAGGCAATTACAGAGATACATATAATAATTCCATAGCATCATGCTATACAAATTGACCCCCACCCTCATCCTCATCCTCTTTTTTAGAGAGGAACCATCAGGACCAACAATCACAAGATCCTTACCAACTATGGCAACCTCCCCTTCGCAGACCCCAATATCGTCACTAAACCCGTCCCAACAGACCCACATAGTTAATTTATCTAACGTAGTGTTAACGGAAGCACAACAGAAGGTCCTTTTAAAAGGACTTTCGTTTGTTCCCACTGTCAACCATGACCCCTTTGAGTGGACAAAATATTTACATTTATTCACCAGACGCCTTAAATGGCATAAGTTTTTCAAACTAAAAGAGAAACGTGAAAGTATGGACCATGGGTTGACAGAGGAAGAACTTCAAGTGGCTAGACAACTAGTGGGCCTGCTGGAGGAGGGAGAGCATGTTGAAGGTTTGGGTCCATTTACCAATTTGAAAACTAGAAGTAGAATTTTTCCCCAATTAACGATACATCGTGTATCGATGTCTTTTTGAGACTAGTCCTGAGAGACATTAAGGAACTCTCAGATACTCCAAGGGAAACTCCTGCTCTAAGAGATAATTTAACACGTTGCGAGAGAAGGGCTTTGTCCCAACTGAGGAGAAATGATCAATTGATCATAAAAGCCTCTGATAAAGGGGGGAATATTGTCCTGATGAACAAACCAAAGTACATCAGGATGGTAAGAAGGCTACTTGATGTTCGGGAAACATATGAGATACTCCCCTGAGATCCTACTAAGAGTTGTTGTAGAGAGCTTATGTCAATCCTCCAGTCTGCCTTGAGTGAGAAACTTATTGATCAAAAGGAATTTGACTTCCTAGCCCCTTCCACGCCTACGATCCCCACGTTCTACGCCCTACCCAAAATACATAAAGGCCTAATTCCATTAAAGGGCAGCCCCATTGTCTCTGGAGTTGGAAGTATGGCGCAGAACGTGGGGATCTATGTGAATAAAATTCTACAACAATTTGTGTTTTGTTTACCCTCGTACCTCAGAGACACGATGGATCTCTTAAAACGGATAGAGGGAATCACAGTGACTGAAGGAACTATACTGGCAAGTATAGATGTGGAAGCCCTTTACTCATCTATTCATCATTCAGTAGGGCTACAGGCCGTGGAATACTTTTTGAACACCAGGGGCTCTCAATACCATGACCATAATTCTTTTGTCATACAATTGCTGAAATTTGTGCTGACAAGGAATTACTTTTTGTTCCAAGGTCACTTTTACCACCAGCTCAGGGGGACCGCGATGGGGAGCCCCTGTGCCCCCAGCTACGCAAACCTCACCCTGGGCTGGTGGGAGGGGACCACCTTGTTCAGCGATGAGAGGGAACATTTCAGTGACCCTAGCCTTGATTTGGCTGCGGTTCATTGATGATATTTTTTTTTTTATGGAATGGTACTGTGGATGAGTTCGGCCAGTTAGTAAGAGAGATTAACAAGAATAATTTGGGTCTGTTTTTTACCTATGAAACCCAGTCCAGGGAACTGGCTTTTCTTGACATTAAAATATTCATAGATAGTGATCTTTCTCTACAAAGCACTATATACCGCAAACCAACGTCTACGAACAGCCTCCTGAGGTGGGAGAGCTGCCACCCGGCCCCCCTAAAAGGGGGATCCCGAAGGGGCAGTTTCTCCGCCTCAGGAGGAACTGTTCAAGACAAGCGGATTTTCAGTCCGAGGCTAAGGAGATGACAAAACGCTTCCATGAGAGGGGCTATCCTCAATATATCCTTAAGAAAGCACTTACTGAAGCAACTACCAGGACACATGGCGATCTTTTGATACCAAAACCTAGAAATACAACAGGACTCCAACCAGCTAGAATTATTGGGATGTTTGATAGATTAGCTACTCCCATCAGAAACATAATTTTGTACCATTGGGATATCCTAAAAATGGACCCGTACTTAAGTGATATAGTAGGGGAGAGACTTGAGATTACACATAGACGTGGGAAAAATCTAGGAGATCTTCTAGTTCAGAGTCAATTGAGTACCAATGACTCCAGCAGACAGACCTGGCTGGGAAGATCAATGCCCCCAAATGGATGTCATCAGTGTGGCCACTGTCGGGCATGCCAATTTATCAAAAAGACTAATAAGATACCATCTTCTTCTTTAACTATTAATCAATTTATAAATTGCTCCACCCCTGGAGTTGTGTATGTTGCTACATGCACTTGCCCACTAACATATGTGGGCAAGACTATTCGCTCACTGAAGAAGAGAGTCCTAGAGCATATGGGGGACATTAGGAACCGGAGGGAGACCCCTGTAGCCCTCCATGTGAATCTGGTACATAATGGTGACCCGAAGACTATATATATTTTGTAGGAATCGAGAAGATCATCCCTTCAGAGAGGGGGGTAATCTAGACAGATTGCTCCAACAAAAGGAGTGTCGTTGGATCTACAGGCTAGATTCCATATCTCCACATGGATTAAATGAGCAACTACATTTTGCTAGCTTTCTCTGAGGTGGCAATGACCTGGGGAGTGTGGATATGTAGCTAGGGACAGCCGTAGATGGGCTGAAGAGGAGTTACTCACTCCCCTAGTTAGGGTCATCTAGAATCTAATAGGAGGTTCCTGTGCGGGACCGCTCTTTTTAGGGCGGTTACCCCGCCTAGGTTTAGGGCCTCTAGTGTAGGGCAAATCAGGGTTACTATTGGTTCCCTAGGCCCCCGCTATTGCCCCTCCATCATCTCCATAGGGCCCCCCCCTACCTATTGCCACCTCATTGAGTCCAATAAAATGTTGCTATTTGTCACACTAGCTCTTGGAGTCCTGGTGCCTGTATTTTTCAACCTGCCATTTGTCCTGTTAAATATCATGGAGTACATTCTTTGGTACTGATTAATACATATCTTTCAATTATTATAAGTGTAAACATGTAACACACTCCTATAGAGTACACATACATAATTATTTATGGGACCCATCACTCATCTGTGATTTACCTTCTTCCATATCAATAATTGCTGACTACTTAATTATACTTACCTATAGAATGCTTCATAACTATTTGCCAGCGTTAGTACTTTGTCTGAGCTGTCCTGTCATATGTCCGTAATAGTCTATTGATGTCCGTTACACCACCAGCATGCTGTTTGTTTTGACAGCGCGGAGAGGTGGAGCCGGACCGCGCCTCTCAGATTGCGTCATGTATAAAGGCAGAGCGGACGGACGTGAATTCAGACGCCAACTCACCGTACGAGGTGAGAGATGCCGACACAGGCATCCTGCTGACAGCGGGATAGAGTCATATGCTCTCTGTGACACTTCAAAACCGTAAGTATGACTAGACCTGTCTATGTACAGCTCTAGTGCTTTTTTCACAGGATCCAATAGTAAATATGGACTATCTTCTTTACAGGGAGAAGACTGGACCAGAGATCATAAATAAGGGATAGATCCCCCTTTTTTCTTTTGCAGGAACCTGGCATGCTTTCTCCCTTTAGAGGCATTAATTAGGGAGAGCAGTTTTCCTTGCAGAATCTCTGGGCTAATTGAATGTCTTTAATGTCACAGTAAATATGATTAAACCACAACAGTTGGTTGACATGCTGAACCTTGAATTGAATTAATTATTGTGCAGTTTTAAATATTGGTCAATTGTTATTGATATTTGTTTGATGCCCTGAGGACGCCAGTGAGTACAAACTGGCAGAAACACGTTGGCAGTATATGATAGTTCTGCTTGTTGTGGTTTGAACTATACAGAACCCCAAGTGGGTGGCAGCCCTGGGCTGGCTGGGCCCTGACCATATGATAGTATTGTTGAACATTTTATTAGATATAAAATAAACGCTATGTTTTAAATATTTTCTTCTTGCCCATCCCGGATGTGAGGTCCATTTCTTTTGATATAACTTACAAGCAGACTGTTAGTAGATCTGACAGAATGTGAAATAAAACATAGGGATTTTAAAAACCTGACAATCTTAATAAATCTGGGCCTATGTGTTAGAGAATGAATATAAAATATGAATATTATCCCACACAAAACTCCAGTCGCTTTGAATACACAAGACCCATAATAAAGTCATTTTTCAGCTTTTCAATAATTAAGTTTATGTCCTAAACACTATCCATGTCCAATTTGCCAGACTGTCATTATATGTGATTTTTTTTTTTTTTTTTTTGCTGCTAAATCTCCTGATTGCCATTTGGAGGCAGAGGGGTCTTTAATCTTCCCCTTTGCCGTATGAGCCTTCATATCCTGCAGATGCTGCTGGAAGTATAAGCGCAATTATTACAAGGTGAAGTAATACTCGGAAAGGCTCTCGGTAGGGTGTTCAATTATAAATCAAGGAAAGCATGCTGGGCATTACATCTATGAACTCACTTAGAAATTCTCTTAGTGGATACTTTTAGGTCAAACTACTTTAACGTTTTTAGACAAAATTCCTCTATTCTCTATATCGGTGTTAAGACGATCATTAATATCCCACCATTCTCCTCTTAAAATTATATGTTCTTCAATTTAATAACCTTGACAAGGGCTGGCAAATATTGGATCTTCCCAAAGAATTTAATGTGAGACAACGATGCTAAAATTAGTGCACAAAAAAAAAAAAGAAAAAAAGAAAACACACGAGTAAGACCGACTTGTGGCTTTTATTCCTGTTAATAGACACACACACACATATATATATATATATATATATATATATATATATATATATATATATATATATATTGTGGTGACTCACTCTTCCAGACAGGTGCGGTTGCAGTATAGAGGCATGGAAACAAGACTTTTCAAATCAAAGGTTAATGTTTTATTACTACTTGGCAAACAGCAATCAGTCTTAAATGCAGGTCAAAGAAAAAGTAACAAAAGTTCACCTGTGTTCCTTAGGTGTTTGTTTACACCTGAGTCCATGCCATGCGGCATCAAGCAAGTCTTTTCCAAGCCTCCAGGCACTCTGCTCACCAGCTTCCACACTCCACAAGGAAGATCTCAAAACTCAGCTCTCTGGCAATGTGAGCTGCAACATGCAAATCTCCCTCAGCTGGTGGAGCAGCCTTAAGGCCAACAAAAGGCGACCCAGATTGTAGGGAATTGCCCCACCCAACACTTGACCATTCCCAGTAAGAGCCGTCCCGGATTGGCTTTCCAGCCATACTACAGCTAAAGTGTCAGTCTGCATCACAGCACAGACACTGGACAATTATCGGCTCTTACTTCACCAAGGCCAGGAGCCTTGGTGACACATACCGACATACCGACCATCAACAACAATGCAGATCCCCTTCTCACTATATATATATATATATATATATATTTATATATATATATATATATATATATATATATATATATATATATATATAATTGTAGAGAGTTTGGAGGGCACAGGTCTATTTCCTAATATTCAGATATTGCTGGATGGTGGAATTCTATATGCGATATCAGTGGTTGTAGCTGCTTGTTTTACACTTCACTGTCGTGGTGCTAAGTATCACAAAGTACTGGTATTCATATACAATAACTGAAGAAAATTCCCTTGCACTCACCGGTCTTGTGGTTGTCTGTGTTCCGGATTATCCGTTATGCTGGGAGACGAGTGGATGAGGGTGCTCAGAGGCTAACAGCCGTTTTCGCGCACAGCCGTCCACCCTCATCCACTCGTCTCCCAGGATAACAGATAATCTGGAACACAGACAACCACAAGACCGGTGAGTGCAAGAGAATTTTCTTCAGTTATTATATACAGACTATGAGGAATGGGGTTGAGACAATATGCAGAAAGTGTTTTATTCATACAATGGTCCAGCCACGAATCATTTATATAGCACATTGCATAAAGAAGAGTGAACCGGTAACCAGCCAATCCCCGAAAGTCTAAAGTACATAGAGCACCTGGTAAGGCCTTGTATGTTTTGCTCTGGTCACAGGTCCGGGCGATCATTCTCTCAGCCCCTGTACTACAACCCCCATCATGGAACAGAGTATGTTCCATGATGGGGGTAGTAATACAAACACTAATGTATCCTCCCCAGCCACCGGCAGACTCTCGCAGCCGGTGAACTACTACTCCCATCATAGAAACAAGCTTTTTCCATGATAGGAGTGTTAGTAGTTCTGCCTGTGGGAGTCTGTAGGCAGAGGTGTTAAAACTGCCATACATGATGGATGTTATAACGTGTCTTAACAGATGAATATGCCTGCTATTTTAACGGACGTTATTCCTTCATATTCACACGGAAAACGGATGTTTAATAACGGATGAATGCTCATAGTGAGAAAGTAGCCTAAGTTAAAAATGCTAAATTGCATTTAAAGCAGAGCAGTCTTGTTTTTGCAGCAGCTGGAGGTCCCACAAATAGGTACCACCTTGAATAGCACAAGGGGGGCATGTGGGCCAGATGTAAGACAGTGAGAAGCAAAGGTCACAGAGCTTCAGTTTAAACACCTCACTGTCGTTGAAAGAGGAAGGGGGGCCAGACATGAGGGGGATAGAGTGTGAAGCACGTAGCTGCTGCACAAATGTCAAATGGGTGACTGAGCTGTAGGAAAATGAACAAAAATGCCAAGGGAAGGATGTATGAGTTTACAAAGATGGGAAACGTATATAGATGGTAATGAGAGCTGGAGAAACTGAAAAGGTGTGTGTGTGTGTGTGTTGGGCTAAGTTTCCACTTGTTTTTTTTTTCTGGCAGTTTTTGAATACTGCCACTGCAGTTTTTGAGCCAAAGTCAGAAGTGGATCCATAAGGGAGGAGAAGTGTAAGTCCTTCCTTTATATGTCCTATTCCTTTTGAATACATTTCTGGCTTTGGCTCAAAAACTGCAGTGGCAATATTCCAAAAACTGACAGAAAAAAACCAAGTGGAAACTTAGCCTAAAGGGATGAAAGGAAGGGAGGATGGGAGTGTCTGTGTTGTAAACTAAGCTGTTGAGTAGGATTGCCCAATTGTCTCCCAAAGTATGTTCCTTAGTGGTTTTGGATATGGTAGCTGTATATAAATAACTGTATGCATTGTGTTGTTTAGAAAGCTGATAAGTTAGTCTAAAAGTTAATGATATATAGAAGTGATAAGACAAGTAAAAGAGGATCAGATTGTTGTTAGCAGCTTGATAGGGAGAAACAAAATGGAGTCTAAAGGTTTTGATGAATACTAAATGGAGACTCAAGGTTTTGATGAATACTAGAGAGACAAAATGGAGACTCAAGGTTTTGATGGAAAAGCATGTGGTGAGTGAAGAATGGACTATGGATATTAAGGCAGTTGAGAGTTTGGAATATACTGATGGTCAATGGACAGATGTATTCATATACAACAGTGTTATATACAGTATTCATATACCGCAGTGTGATTCTTGATAGAAAATTTTGATTTGATTATATTGTCATATGAACTGTTATAATTATAACCAAATAATTGGTAATTAAATTAACACTGTACAGACATACATTTTGGTAGCCTATTGATAGGATGTTAAATAAGAGATATATTACGTATCGAATGAAAAGAGCCTTTGTTTCAGGGTATGGATAATAACTCACAGATGTGTCAGGTTCCATGAATGGAGATGGAATGGAGTTGTTTTTTCCAATGGTGGGGGCAAAAGTGAAGATGTTGATGAGGAGTGCTTAGTGCTATGGAATGCAGAGGGGGTGGTAGGTCTCTAGAAAAGCTGTGTGATACATGAGGTTCATAGGGTGGTTCTTATGATATAAAATATGTTGTATATGTGTTATGTGTATTAATGAATCAGGAATACATGGCATATGACGAGTGAATGTTTTTTTTGTGAAGCTGTTTATGTAAGTGTTTGTGTTGTAATGGATCCTTTAAGATTGGTAAAGAACAAAAGAAAATCCACGTGGTATTTATTGTACCTATTTGATGATATTTCATTAATTTCCTAATAAGTTTTGTTTTCACACTTGAGCAGCATGGATGACAAATATGAAGTGTATCAGGAAATGTGATTTGAATTCAGGTAGAAGAAACAGGCATGGTCGCACATCTACATATTGCATTTTGATCTAATTGCTTCTCAGCATAAATTCAAAAACTAACAGGTTGTTAGTATACATTTTGATCAAAAGGTACAAGCCCAATCGCCACCTCAAGGCCACCTAATTTGAGTGGGTCCCTAACGTCCCTAGCTTAAATTGGCGTAGCACTGGGCGGCGACCACCACCGCCGCGACATCAGTGGCCACAGGGGGAACGACCCACCGACAGAGCGGCCCCAATGCCGCTCAAACCAGTCCATGGGTCGCACCTCCCCACAGACACAGTGCCACGGTAGCAATGGACGCCGCACAGCACCACACCAGTGTGAACAGGGTGTTAAAGCTCACTTATCATGCTCTCCCAGTCAAACTGGGAGGCTGCTAGGAAAGAAAAGGCCCTTGTGTAGATAACTACTACTTATATAGGGTTGGGCTGAGGGGGTGGGGCAGAGTGCAGACACATGTTAAAACAAAAAAAAAGAGGGGGTAGAAAACACAATGTGAATTAGGGTAGAAGAAACAGGCATGGTCGCACATCTACATATTGCATTTTGATCTAATTGCTTCTCAGCATAAATTCAAAAACTAACAGGTTGTTAGTATACATTTTGATCAAAAGGTACAAGCCCACTCGCCACGTCAAGGCCACCTAAATGTGATTAATTGTCTGATTATATTATAGGAGTAACAAGAGAAGAAGTTTGGCCAAGAAAAATAAAATAAAAGATATAAAAAAAAAAGTGATCACTATTTAATTGATAAGTATGACCTAAGCATTTGAAATCAGCTAATGGTCTATTGGATTATAAACAATGCGCATTGAAGTTGATATTTTCCAATTTTTTAAAGAGCTCTGTATATTGTTATTATTTGACATTTTTGGTGAGAATTTGTGTTGGGCCCTGTGTGATGTACATTGAGTACATGTCGGTATTGTTACATGTTATGTGTGTATTGATGTCCTCATGTAAAGTGACACAGGAATCTAGTCAGTTACTGAAATTTCGAGGGTGATTGATAACTGATCTAAGCTGAGGGAAAACAAAAACCCAGACTCAAAGGGGCGGTGACAAGTGACAGAGGAATGGGAGGAGAAAGGTAGGGCTTATAGGGAGAATGACAGCCTACTCTTTTGACACACAAAGTCACATTGGACTTGAAGGAAATATATATCTACTGTTTGAAATTGAGTATGTCCATAGTACATGTATACACAATGTGATATACCTATACATTCTACATCAAATTTATTAAAATAACATCAATTGTGAGTGGATAGGTTTATAATGATAATTTAGTGTAAATAATTTAGTGAAAACTGAAAAAGAAGACCTCTCTTTGGTAGCTTTGCTACTTTCAGATTATGATTAAATTGCCTTAAATTTATGAGGTTAAGAATTTAAGAGCCATGATAAGATATCAGAGAATCCATGGTTGATGCTGAGTTATAAATGTAAGCTTGCTCCAAGTGTTGCAAAGATGTAATACATAGGGCAGGATATATGGTGACCACACGCAGAATGAAGTTCTACTTCAATAAACCGCTCGATCTGAGCTGTTGGTTCAGAAAGTAGAGTTTAATATATTCACTGAGATGTATAAGTTGGCTGAAGGTAAGACATAATGAGTACAGGTACACTTTTATATCCCTGCCCACAAGTATGGGCCTATTGAAGTAAAGGTTTTCTTGAATCCTTGGGCAAACCTATCAAATGTAGAATCGTTATGTGGGCCATCATAAAAGTTCAGACCCACATTAAGGAAACAACCCCAGATGTAAAGGTGACTGGATGGTGAAAAAGGCTGCCAAGGCTGCAGTGCTCAGGTCCTCCCCACAATTATGGTACAAAGCATACAGGTGGATGGGGAGTATGGATCTGTCTGGTTAGGTATCTTGCAGGAACCAGCAATGCATGCTGAGAGAGAACAATGGAAGGAGAAAGAGGTGGTATGGGGCAAAGACATCTGGAGAATTGGTAAGAAACTGTTTGTGCCAACAGTTTTATACCCCAAAGAAACATATATGGCCCCATACACTAAGCAGAAGGGATCTATGTGTGTAGTAATGTCCATACATTGGGTGGCCTCAGGATTCAACAATGCAGAAAGAAGGTTTGTACAAGCTTCATTATTTGCATCTGTTATGACCTAGGTAAAACAATACCTCACCAACACACTCCATAATCATCTTACCTATTTCAGAGACTATGGGGGAGATTTATCAAGAAATGTCTACGTTATATCAAATTTCCACCTGACTAGCGTGCGCCTTATTCATCAATAATGCGCAGAATAATGATGAATAAGGTACAGCTCTCCTTTATTGTGAAAAGTTGTCTAACGTACACCTTTTCTAAAAAAAAAGAGTTAGACCAACAACCAGGGGCCTGGGTTCTCAACCCGTGGTACACGTACCCATAGGGGTACGCCACGGGTTGAGCGTTGGAATGCGAAAGGGCCGACAAATACTGGTCATGCACTGGCAAGTACTTGTCAGCGCATAGCCGGGCAAACCTCCAGCTGTTGCAAAACTACAATTCTCAGCATGCAGTGACAGAAGGGCATGCTGGGACTTGTAGTTATGCAACAGCTGGAGGCACACTGGTTGCAAAACACAGAGTTTGTTACATAACTCAGTGTTTCCCAACCCATGTGCCTCCAGCTGTTGCAAAACTAAAACTCCCAGTATGAATGGTTTGTCAGTGCATGCTGGGAGTTATAGTTTTGCAACAGCTGGAGGGACACGGGTTGGGAAACACTGAGTTAGAAAACAGATAATGTTTCCCAGACAGTGTGGCTCCAGTTATTGCAAAACTACAATTCCCAGCATGCCCAGACAGCCTAAGGGCATGCTGGGAGTTGTAGTTTTGCAACAAATGGAGGAGAACAGATTGGGGACCACTGTGTAGTGGTCTCCAAACTGTGGCCCTCCAGATGTTGCAAAACTTCAACTCCAAGCATGCCCAGACTGCCTAGGCATGCTGGGAGTTGTAGTTTGACAGAACTACAACTCCCAGCATGCCTGGACTGTCTGGACATGCTGAGAGTTCTAGTTTTGCAACATCTGGAAGAGCACAGATTGGAGACACTGCACAGTGGTCTCCAAACTGTGGCCCTCCAGATGTTGCAAAACTGCAACTCCCAGCATGTCCAGACAGCGAAAGGCTGTCTGCGCATGCTGGGAGTTGTAGTTTTAAAACTCCTAGAAGCAGCAGCGAAGATTAGTGATGATCTTCACTGCTGCCTCTGATACCAACACCGACGCTGCCCCATTGCCTCCCCCATCCGCGGTTTTATAATTACCTGTTCCCGGGGCCCGGGGTCCGCGCTACTTCTGGTTCCAGCGGCGCGCTGCGCAGCGCAATGGCGAGTGACGTCCTCAAAGCAACGTGACCATCAGTGCGCCAAGTGACAGCTCAGGACGCAGCCAGAGGCAGAAGTAGCGCGGACCCTGGGCCCCGGGAACAGGTCATTAAAAAAACGGGAATGGGGGAGGCAATGGGGCAGTGGCGGCGGTTGGACTAGGGAGGACCCCAAGACAGGCAGGGAGGTCTCTGGCCCCGCTAAAGCCCCTGCAGTTCATTGATTTAAAGCGCCCGCTTTAAATCATTGATCTGCAGCGGCTTCTGAGGGTGGGAGGAGAAATAGCCGATAACTTATACCGGAATATCGGTATAAGTTATCGGCTATCGGGCTGGTAACAGCAGGACTTTAGCAAGTTAACCCGTGAGATGCTGCGCATCGCCGGGTTAACTGAATGCCGTCTATAGAGGGCAGAATGCGTGAAGGACCTGCCCAATTCGACGTCTATAGACGGGATTCTGCGGGAAGGGGTTAAAGGTTGAATTGTGGAAGGTAGAAATTATTCTCACGCCTACTGGTAGGTGGTGAATCTTTGCACCTAAAAATTTACATTTGCGCACAAAATAGCGACTTTTGTCAAAAGTCGCAAATGATTAATACAAAACCACTGCATGGTCAAAAAGAAAAAGTTCTACGGGTAGGCAAAAAGAGTAAGACTGTCTATATCAAAAGGCACATAAAAGTCTCAAAATATGCTGCTTGCGCCAGTACTGCGCCTAAGCATAGCCAAAAAAATGCTCTAAAAGCAATGATAAATCTCCCCTATGAGTAGACTTTATCTAACTGCCTAAGGTGGACCAATATAAGTATGTCCTTGTCTGACTGTACTGATTCCCTAACCATATATACAGTAAAGAATATAATTAAGAACCTTTTGTAAAGTTGTGTATAGTTCAGATTTTGTAATTGTTACCCAGTTCCTTAAACTCATGATTGAGTGTGTGTCAGGAAATAAGTGAGGAAAGATGCATACAAATGATGATCCCATATAGATCTAACCACTGTAGAGATGAAGCTAGAAGAGTATGCATCGGATTGTTAGGATGTGACATTGTATGAGGAGAATCAGTGGGTGAGCATTGGTGTCCTGTACAAATAACGGGGTGAAATAAGAATCTTAGTGAGTGATAATGTTATAAGGAAAAGGAAGTGTTGAGCGGCATAGGCCATATTCGAATTCGCGAATATATGGACGAATATTCGTCATATATTCGCTAATTTCGCATATTCATAATATTCTCATGCATATTCATATGCGAAAATTAGCGTATGCGAAAATTAACATATGCGAAAATTTGCACATTCACAAATTAACATAAGCGAAAATTTGCATATGCGAAAATTAGCATATGCTAATTTTCGCATATGCAAAAATTCACACGCCAGTCTCACACAGTAGTATTAGAGCCTTCTTTACACCAATTTATACAAATATATAGTGCTATATTCGCGAATATTCGCGATGACATTCCCAAATCGTATGGTATTAGTGGAAAAAGGGGGGATGTAAAATGTTTGGGGAGACCTGTTGCCCATATATCTCAGCCAATACAGGACCCCATGGTAAAGTAACCATAGCTATAAAGAAACAGGAAGCCCTATCAGTAGAACTTAAAAAGAATTCTGGAATCTCAGACCCCTGGGATCAGTAATTTGATTGGATGGGAGGGTGGAAAAAGACTTTGGCCCAAATAGGAATAGCCATACTTATAATCCTAATAATCCTTGCTTTTGTTGTGTGTTGTGTTTTGCCTTGCTTAAAGAAGATGTGTGAGAAGGCTGTTGAGAATGCCACGCTAGTGATGACAAATTTGGACTTTGAGACTACTGATGAAGCCTATACCCAATTTACGGAGCTTCAATGCCATCTATAAAACCAGTGAACCATAGGGACAGCATCTCCATATGTGTAAAGTCTGAGGCTAGGGGGTCCACGGACAAGCCATGGGTCATCTAAAGTACAGTGAATCGTTTGAGAAAACACATTGGGGCAGATGAGACAGGATGACAGAAATTAGGGAAAGGTAAAATAGTCAATTTAAGGGGGGGATTGTAGTGGCTATATATATATATATATATATATATATATATATATATGTGTGTGTATGCATTATATTTGACAAAGCCCATCCCCCACGTTACTCTGCTCCTTGCTTTCCCTCCTCCTGTCGAGTAGAGGAATTTCCTGTTCTAGCCAACGCCTACAAGCTTCTTAATTATCTGTGACAGGAGGCATACCTTATATGGTATGCACATGGTATGCCAAGGCTATATGCACCTCCCTGGTGAGGGCGGGAACCTATGCTAATTGCAATGTCTATATAACCTGGACGACTGCCAAATAAAGCTAGAAGTATTTTACTTTGGTGCATATATTCTGATAACGAATTAGGACGGGGGTCAGATATTTACTAGGTCACTGATAAAATCCATATCATGCTTGCAACTTTCTTCAGTAAACTTCTCAGTGGTTTTGCTTAACCTTGCGTCTTTATTGCCCAGCGCCTTGCCCAGGGGATCCACTTCAACTTGAAGTGTGGTGAGTTACATTTTTGGCATCACATATGTTTGTCTGTCAGTCGCTGTACCCTACAGTACACTACAACACGCCATTAGCCGAGCTACTCACACTGTAAGCCCAGTTATCTTTTGATACATTTTCCTGCAATGTACTGCCTTATTGCTGATTTACCTTTTACATTTCACTGTTTTCTACTGTGATATTTCGAATCACCAGAAAACCAAGTTTCTTTCCTTGGGGGCCATATTCTTTACATAGCTGTCAGCCAAATGCTTGTTCAGCTGACTGCTATTCCTCCCAACCCCTCCATATGCATTCATGAAGAGAAGAAATAAGACAATGAAAGGTATTTTCCAAGACGTAAAGTACTGTTCTTATCAGCACCTATATTGAGTTCTTTTTGTTAGGCAAAATAATCTTGGTGTATAATGAGTCCTATGGGCCCCAGGTCAAATATTGGAGCTGCGTCCACTACCCATCAGCTTGGTGTTCAGATGCACAGGACCCAGTGCTCCCATGAGCGACCAACACAGTAATAGTGCCATTTTGAGCCCCCACACATTGGTGCCCCTACACAGTAATAATGAGCTCTCTTTATGCCCACACAGTAGTAGTAGTTCCCTTGCACCCAGCATTTCTTTTGTTCACCTTCATATTAATTGGGCCTCTTTGCCTCAAATAACAATTAAAAAAAAAATGAAATTCTCCACATTCCCACACTGAGCACGTGAATCCCCTTAAAGCTGCCCATGGCACAGTGCCGGCATCATGATCCAGTGACCTCTACAGTGGGACACTGAAGTCCTCTCAGTGCTCCCACATCTCTAAAGCAGCCTGTGGCTTATGAGAGTAAGGGCCCTATCAGATGGCCCAAACCTTCTCAAGGCTTAATTTGTCAGTATAGCCCTTTTCTGCAACCAGCCATAGGCCGCACATTTCCTATTACATGGATACATGTGCGGGTGACAGCCAAAGATTTTTAAGTAGGTCAAAACCATCCGATGAACAAGTATGCTGGCTGATGACTTGCCCTATTGCACAGAGCAATATCCGCCTGTTTGGCCAATAATTGCGCCATGCAATAGAGCCCTTATTGTCAGGGAAGGAAGCCAATGGATCTGGTTTGTAAGGACCCCCTTCCTCATCACATCGCATGGTACCACATTAATTTTACCTTTTGCATTTCAATAATTCTATAGGATACTCTACATCCTAGGTTGTAAAGTTGTCCTACTACAGAGGCTACCAAGCAAGTACTACAAGCTATTTGCAATATTTTTATGCTGTGCCTCTAATAAATGAGGCATATGTATGCTCCTGGCCTTGGGTATGCTTTATTGTAATAGGAGTAGGGAGTTAGTTGGCTTATAAACATAGAGAAACATTATGCCTTATTTGATCATGTATGCTTCCTAATGCTTCACCTAGCATATACATTCTTTGCCAAGAAGACTTCAAATTTAGCTGACATACTGTTCCTACTGTGTCCATCCTTTAGGAATGTCGGGTCCAATTACAGAAGGCAACAGCGTCTTGATTTACCTTTCATCAATTTTTATTTGTTTAATTGCACATTATGGCGCGTTCATGTGTAGTATGTGTTAGACATGATTCCATTGTTTGCAGCACTAAAAGAGTTTGGAGGTTTTATTTATCAGAGGCTTAAAAACATTAATAAACGTGTCTTTGTCGGGAGATAATTGCTGACTGCCCTGCGCAAATAAATTCATTTATATACATTAATAGGATAAGATGTCTGATCGCGGGAGTCCCGCCACTGGGGACCCCCGGGATCTTGCACGCGGCACCCCGTTTGTAATCAGTCCCCGGAGCGTGTTCGCCCCTCAATGCAAGCTGTCATGCCCCCTCCCGTAGGCTTGCATTGAGGGGCGAACGCGCTCCGGGGACTGATTACAAATGGGGTGCCGCGTGCAAGATCCCGGGGCTTGCATTGAGGGGCGGAGCGTGACGTCACAGGGGGCGGAGGCGTGACGTCACATGCCGCCGGCCGTGTGGTTGCCAGTAATCAGCGTGCTCGCTCCGGGGACTGATTACAAACGGGGTGCCACGTGCAAGACCCCAGGGCTCCCGCGATCAGGCATCTTATCCCCTATCCTTTGGATAGGGGATAAGATGTGTAAGCACTGGAGTACCTCTTAATTTTGGTCCCTGCCGCTAGCTAGTTGGGGACCGGACCGGGATGCCTGCTGAAATCATTCAGCAGCCATCCCGACACATTGCCAAGGGGGGTCCTGAGACACCCCCCCCCCCCCCCCCCCATGTCGGCGATCGCCACAAATCATCTCTAAACTGTGGCCCTCTAAATCTTGCAAAATTAAAACTCCCAGCATGCCCACACAGCAGTTTGCTTTCTGGGCATGCTGGTATTTGTAGTTTTGCAACAGCTGGAGGGCCACAGTTTGGAAATCACTGTGCAGTGTTTTATAAACCGTGGCCCTCTAAATCTTGAAAAACCACAACTGCCAGCATGCACGAACAGCAAACAGCTGTCTCACCATGCTGGGAGTTGTAGTTGCGTACCTCCAGGTGTTGCATAACTACATCTCCCAGCATGCCCTTCGGTGATCAGTTCATGCTGGGAGTTGTAGTTTTGCAACAGCTGGAGGCACACTGGTTGGAAAATACTGAGTTAGGTAACAGAACCTAACTGAAGGTTTTCCAACCAGTGTGCCTCCAGCTGTTGCGAAAGTACAACTCCCAGCATGCACAGTCTGTCAGTGCATGTTGGGAGTTGTAGTTTTGCAACAGCTGGAGGTTTGCTTCCACGCCATGTGAATGTACAGGGTACATTCACACGGGCGGGTTTACTGCTTCAAGTTTGAGCTGGGCAAATTTTCTGCCACAGCTCAAACTCCTAGCGGAAAACTCACTGTAAACTCCACCAGTGCGAATGTACCCTGAAAACACTACACTACACTAACACATAATAAAGGGTAAAAAACTACATATACACCCCTTACACTGTCCCCCCCCCCCTGTAAAAATGAAAAACGTATTGTACAGCAGTGTTTCCAAAACGTAGCCTTCAGCTGTTGCAAAACAACAACTATTTAATATAAATGAGATAGAGGATGTAATCAGCACCTGGGTGTGGTGTCGTGCACCTGAGTCTCCACGATTTCTCAGCACAACATAGTCCCATACAAAAAATGCACTTCACACCATAGATACAGTGTTCTCCAGCAAATCACTTTACTTTAGCTGCATGTTTCCATACAAAAACTTATTTTACGGACATAGTGTGATAGAACACATAATATCCACCCAACAACTCCCAGCACTTCCGGACAGCCACTGACTGTCCAGGCATGCTGGGAGTTTAGCAACAGCTGAAGGAACCCTGTTTGGGAATCACTGGGGTAGAATACCCCTATGTCCACCACTATGCAATCCCTAATATAGTCCTCATATGGGCATGGCGCTCTCTCACTTAGAAGCCCTGTCGTATTTCAAGGAAACAGTTTAGGGCCATATATGGGGTATTTCCATACTCAGGAGCAATTACAAATTTTGGGGACTTTTTCTCCTTTTACTTCCTTTTTTGGAACAGTGATCCATGAAAATGAAAAATGTAATTTTTCATTTGCACAGCCCACTGTTCCAAACATCTGTCAAACGCCAGAGGGGTGTAAACGCTCACTGCACCGCTTATTAAATTCTGTCAGGGGTGTAGTTTCCAAAATGGGGTCACATGTGTGGGGGGGGGGGTCCACTGTTCTAGCACCATAGGGGCTTCCTAAATGTGACATGCCACCCAAAAACCATTTCAGCTAAATTTGCTTTCCAAAAGCCAAATGTGACTTCTTCTCTTCTGAGCATTGTAGTGCGCCAGCAGACCACTTGACGTCCAGACATGGGGTATTTCCATACTCAGAAGAGATGGGGTTGCAAATTTTGGGGGCATGTTCTCCTATTACCCCTTGTAAAAATGTGAAATTTGGGGGAAAATCTGCATTTTAGTGAAAAAATTATAATTTTCACATTTACACATCTGACTTTAACGAAACACCTGTGAGGTGTTAAGGCTCACTGTACCCCTTTTTACGTTCCTTGAGGGGTGTAGTTTCCAAGATAGTATGCCATGTGTTATTTATTTTTTTTTTTTGCTATTCTGGCACCATAGGGGCTTCCTAAATGCGACATGGCCCCCAAAAACCATTTCAGCAAAATTTACTCTCCAAAATCCCATTGTCGCTCCTTCCCTTCTGAGCCCTCTAGTGCATGCACGGAGCACTTTACATCCACATATGAGGTATTTCCTTACTTGAGAGAAATGGAGTTACAAATTTGGGTGGATTTCTCTCCTTTTACCCCTTGTAAAAATTCAAAAAATTGCTCTGTAAGAACATGCGAGTGTAAAAAATGAAGATTTTGAATTTTCTCCTTCACTTTGCTGCTATTCCTGTGAAACACCTAAAGGGTTAACAAACTTTCTGAATGTCATTTTGAATACTTTGAGGGGTGCAGTTTTTATAATGGCGTAATTTATGGGGTATTTATAACATGAAAGCCCCTCAAATCCACTTCAAAACTGAACTGGTCCTTGAAAAATTCCGATTTTTACATTTTCGTGAAAAACGTGAAAATTGCTGCTGAACTTTATATAGACATATTGTATTTGTGAATCAATATATGATTTATATGGAATATCCATTTTCCTTACAAGTAGAGAATTTCAAAGTTAGAAAGATGCAAAATTTACAAAATTTTCATGAAATTTTGGGATTTTTCACCAAGAAAGGATGCAAGTAACAACCAAAATTTACCACTGTGTTAAAGTAGAATATGTCACGGAATCAGAATAAACGGTAAAAGCATCCCAGAGTTATTAATGCCTAAAGTGACAGTGGTCAGAATTGTAAAAAAGGGCTCAGTCCTTAAGGTGAAAAAGGGCTCAGTCCTTAAAGGGGTACTCCGCCCCTATCCAAAGGATAGGGGATAAGATGTCAGATCGCCGGGGTCCAGCTGCTGGGGACCCCGGGGATCGCTGCTGCAGCACCCCGCTATCATTACTGCGCAGAGCGAGATCGCTCTGCACGTTATGATGGGCAATACAGGGGCCGGAGCATCGTTACGTCATGGCTCCACCCCTCGTGACGTCACGGCACCCCCCGTCAATTCAAGTCTATGGGAGGGGGCGTGGCAGTCGTCACGCCCCCTGCCATAGACTTGCATTAAGGGGACGGGCCGTGATGTCATGAGGGGCGGAGCCATGATGTCACGCTGCTCCGGCCCCTGTATCGCCTGTCATTTCGCACAGAGCGAACTCGCTCTGTGCAGTAATGATGGCGGGGTGCCGCAGTGGCGATCCCCGGGGTCCCCAGCAGCGGGACCGCGGCGATCTAACATCTTATGCCCTATCCTTTGGATAGGGGATAAGATGCCAGGAGAGGAGTACCCCTTTAAGGGGTTAAATGTTACATCGATCAGGCTGTAAATCTAAAACAAATTTGCATGCAAATATCGGTCACTTCACATAATGACATTCTCTTTTGCAATAAGTTATTTTTTAATGAAAATTTTTTCCCTGCATATATATTTAGGATTCAAAAAAAAGAACAACAAAGACAATTTTCGTAGGTAGTGAAGCTTGCACAGATTTATGGATATATAGACATTTATTGAAGCATTTAGTATTTTTTTTCTTTTGCTTAAAACTTTTGCAAAAAAATCGCATGTGCAGCTTTTTGATTGTGCAGTGCCCTAAGCAAAAAAAAAAACTTGCTTATGAAAGCAAAAAGTGATTTTTGAATTGTAGTGGTCAGAGATTTATCAAGTGCGCAAGTTGCAAAAAAGTTGCATCGCATGAAAAACCTACTAAATTTACTCCAGCTCAGACATGGAATGGAAAAAGCCACTACTAAAGCAAAAAAAAAAAAAAAAGTATTGCATGAAAGAAATTTATTGATCAACAGGCTGAAACCAGTTGATACAGAAGTCGCACATAAGTAAAAAAAAAACATTGATAAATGTCCCCCATAGTGAGCAAATTAAATAACTTCCAAAAGTGAAACATCAAACTAAATAATAAAAAAAAACACTCTGCAATTCATTATTTTTTCTCCGACGCTTCTTAAATTACAATTTAAAAGGAAAAGATAACTCTGTTAACACTGATGAATTTTTACGACAGCATTAAAGCTGAAACAATTAAGGTTCAGTAACATTTCATTGATTGGCAACCATATGTTCTCTCATCTTTCATTTCGGGAACAGCTGGCAATCAAAAGGGTAACTAAGTTCTCCACTCATTGAATCATTTGGAGAAGGAGCCGATCTGTTGATGTCGTTCGGATTTATTAATGGGTTTTAATGTGGGGAAAGTTTTTTTCATTTTGATCAGTGGAAATTCATAGCTGAAAGGGGACAATATCTGAAGACGAGGGATGTTTCTGAAGATGATTACTTGAGAAGACACTTGATGTATTAACCTCTTTATAACCACAAACTACCTTTTGGTGGTGGGTGGTTCGTTACTTCAGTCGGCCATTACATTTTTTGCTGTTGCTTCAGTTGAGGGGGGTTTCTGGATGTGGGCGCTCACCTGCTCATAGAAAAGTTTCTGTCTCTAACAGCCTCCCATGGTGATCAAACGGTTAAACAGCTGCGAAAGGAGGTTAACCTGATCCCGGAAAATTATTCCGTTGATAATCCATTGCCCATGACCACAACATGACCAAAAAGAACTCCTCCCTTCAATTGTGTCACTGTTTCAAGATTGCAAGACTGGAAAAACCTTCTGCAGTCACCCCTGGGGTCCTGGAAAGGATGTATAATAATATGAATTTCTAGCTCACCTTTGCCCCCGGCAGCTTGTTACAGAGCTTTAGCAGGGATTCTAGGACTGTCTAAGGGCAAAGCAAGCAGCTCAAATAAAATAATTGGATCCAATGAGCATAAGGGGTAAAGACTTATTCCATCTACACATCGTCTTCTAGCAGAAAAAAACATGTTTTAACTGCATCTAGGAAGTCTTAATCATACGGAAAAGAAAAATGTGCTCAGCTCACCACCCACTAAGGAGACATAGTGCAAGGACTTTGGCTGTGTAGAGGCACCTGGAGCCCGGATTGTGCCAGCCGCTTCCCGTATGTAGAAACTACAAGGAGAGAGGGGATCCAGCTCAAAAAAATAGATATAAAACGTAGCTTTTACTAACTCATGTTAAAACTATAGGTGAACAAAAAAAAGTCATGCCATGATTAAAAGCTCCCCTGTAGTTCGAAACGTGTCGGCGTGCTGTTTTTAACTCACCTGGGTGACTTTTTTTTGTTCACCTATAGTTTTAACATGAGTTAGTAAAAGCTACATTTTATTTCTATTTTTGTGAGCCGGATCCCCTCTCTCCTTGTAGTTTTATTCATAACAAGTCTGGTCCCCTCTTGGCCAATGATTGGCTGAGTGGGCAGGTCTTTTAACAAGCCTGGAAGGAGGAAGAAGAAAGTAGAATGGGGGTCCAGCGAGGGAGCGTGGCTAGGTAAGTATGTGTTTTTTTTTTTTTTATCTCCTCAATGTCCCATCACCATATAAGATTTTTTTAAACACTGGATAATCCCTTTTATGTACTAAAAAAAAATCTCAGTATGGTTTATACTTTTTTCTTTAGGTTTACTCCTATACATCATGTTTCCATAGTTGCAAAGGGATGTTAAAGGGGTACTCCATGTTTTTCTTTTTTACTGTGCTACACAGGTTGTAACGTTAGTGCAGTTCATAAAATAGTGTCTGTACAAGTGTTTGATGGCTAGTCTCGCAAATTCTTATGTTATCTTTGCCCTGGATGTTCATTCTTAGCAGCATACAAAATGAGAGTTGTCTCTGGCCTTTCCCAGGTTGCAGTGCAGCCCAAGACAATGCATTACTAGTCAGGTGTTGACAAGCAGTGTGTCAGTGCTTCAATAGGTGGAGCAACCAAAAAGTAGGAGGGAGATCATTCTACACAGTGCAGCAGGGAATTGTCGTTTCAAATAAGGCATTCACGGAGGGCAGCATAACTGTGCTGCAATTGGTGGGGTGGCTGATATGTAGTAGGGAGATAAGTCAACTTCCACCTAGAAACAGGGGATCTTGGGCATTGTAATTGTAGGGAGGGCACAGAAACAGGAAATAGCCAGTTCACACAAACAAGCCAGCAATGTGATTGAAACAGGACATGGTAATTTACCACCAACACAAGCACGGCTCCTTGGTACGCATGTCCATTGCATCCTTGCATACACTTGTCAATATGTCATGAGGCCAAGATAACATGCACCTCTATAGTAAATTCAGTGCAAAGGAGGTCTTTATCTGCACTCTGTCTCTGAAACACTTTGAACATAGAGGTTCATGTCATTTTTAGGTCTGAAATTCTAATATATTTCTATAGCAGCCAGAGCTCCACTATTCTAATGCATAATTCCAGATTCCTCACCTAGATGCAAAATTCAATTAAATTGGATTCCAGCCTTCTGCAGCCTCCACCTTGAAGAGAATTCTTCCGTCTGGACTCTCTTATGGTGCGCAAGACTATATTATTGTTTTTTTAAGGAACAGATTACATAGAAACAAATCCCATTACAAATAACTTTGTGCACACCATAATGTTATTCTACTGTAATTGTATCCTTTTATCATTTCAGGCTTCAAGCCTGGATAAGCTAATGTTTCTGTTGTATAATTAGAAAATGAGATGCATTGCATCTCTCTTAAATACAGATATTTCACGAATACGGAGGCCGTTTCCATCATGGCTCACACCCTACTGCAAAAATAGACGACTGCGAATATATCCAGCGGTCCGGTGAGCATTTCTCGCCCTCATCTGAGCAGCATTATTTCCCCACCAGGTAAATTGGATGGAACTATCTTTAGCACTGGACCCCTGGAACTTTGTAAAATGTTTAATTGGAGCCATTCAGCAGCAATAAATATTACAAGTCTTTAATAAGCGACACCAGTAATCATCGAAAACAGGCCAAACAGCACCGAATACACTCCAGCATTGAATATTCATACTCAAGTGCAAATGTTAATTCATTTTGGGCTTGCGTTACACTGGTCTAATTATCTGGTGGAGGAATCTATTAGCGGAGCTCTGTCAATCCCGTAGATTGGGTTCAGCAGAGTGAAACTGAATTGCGTGCTTTTCCGACTAATTACAAAACCCTTTCTGACATAGCTTTCAATACAGCTTTGAGAGAGATTGAGGCTGACCCGTATGATAACACCAAGCTATAAAAGCATTTATATATCCAACCAGCACCCAAACAGAACTGAATATGTTAACAGCTCAAAGCTTATTTCCAGGAATCAGAACAAGGAAAATATGTCCTTTTGCTGAAACATTTGTTTTTATAAATACCATGTTGTACCTTTCTATTGAAGATATATTCCTATTTCAGTAGTTGGGGTTATTCTTTGTATGAAAAAAAATTATACAATTTTCCAATACATTTTTGTCATTTTTTTTTTTTACATAATGGGGAACAGAACATATGGATCTTCAGCTCCATACATATGGATCTTTCATGAAGTTAAAATTCAAGAAGTTTATTCAAAGAGATAAGTGAGAAATTAGTGTGTAAGCGCTCCATGAAAAACGATAAAGCGCCCTTCTGGAGAACGCATTTCAAATTCGTTTGTGAGCTCTGACCCTGTGGAATTGGCCCATTGATCAGCTGAAGAACAAGCACATGCCCGTTTCTCAGCTGATCACATGGTTTTGACAAACTAAAAAATCCTTATTTTTTGGCCGCACATCTTCTTGCATGAACAATCCAATGATAACAGTGTAATAGGCTTATTAAATGATCGCTGATCTAATTGAGCGGCACCTGCACGACACAGCAGGCTGACCATCTAACACCATCTTTAGCTTCGCCTGGCTCTCATTCTTTTATTGTTTCTGGTTTGACTATTGATTGACCTTTTCCTCTATTTTGCTTCTGCCTCGTACTTGTAGGTTAGATATTTCACATCTCCAGTACTTGACATGAAGAACTATTTGTCACAATGTCCTAAAAAATGTCATGTGTGACTTCAGCTGTATCAGCACAAATATACCAGAAATCTAATTATTCCTATGGCATCATTTTAATGCAGGAACCATATTTTTGGAATTATTTGCCCAATTACATGTTGCACTGAATCCATCAGAAAGACTTGAAGGAACAGTTTTTGACAAGTGAAACTTATGATCATCTGGGAACAGTATGTATACGTAGAAGTACCTACAGGTGCAGATGACTGCTACCATCTGGCACATTAGTGTCTACATCAAATCACAAGCCGAATACTTATAATGTCACCGAAGCAAGAACAATGTGTGCTTTCCCATGAGGAGAGAAGCCTTAGCGACTGAATATATTATTTCTAGTTGAGGAGGTAAATATTAAAAACATATGTATTGGTTAATAATTATAGGCTTTGTTTTATACACGATAATGCTCCTTTTGTATGGTTTGGACCTAAGTGTCCATTCCAGAACAGCAGATATAATCTATTGTTGTCACTCACTGTAGTTTTATATGTAGAACTTCATTTTTATTAGCCACCAAGAGTTGTAGAGATGAGCAAACCCGACCTGTCTGTTTCGGTAACTTACTTAAATTTTCCACTAAATACCAATTCTTGGACTTTTTTTCTTGGAATCTGCATTGTGTTTTTTCCTCCACTGTTCTGTGTGTTACCCTTTAATGGGGCATGTACCTGCACACTTTAAGATTTCTAGTTGGTTCTAAAAATGCCACAGAGTGTGGGGGCATACACTATTGACAAGGGGAATGGCCTGTTGTCAATTTGTTTATACATTTAAAAAAAACACTAAAAGTAGATGTGACAATGTAGGTGAAATAGGGCTATGCTGGAAGTCTAGGGGATTTTGTACATCTTCACATTGGTCCTCATTAGTATCACGGTGAAGGTCAGGGCAGGGAGTGTTTGGCTGTCAGTGGGTAAAAGGCAGAAGATCAGGAAAATGGTCAGCAAACAACCCTGGGAGCAAAAAAATAAGTAAATACTGTCCACCACCATGTACATACAGAGTTCTAAAAACAGGTGCTCTAAAATTATTTTATGTGGAATACAAATTTCTAGAAATATCTGGGATCTGACAACTCCTCTGTAAGGCTAGGTTTCCACTTGGTTTTTTTTCTGGCAGTTTTTGGAAAACTGCCACTGCAGTTTTTGAGCCAAAGTCAGAAGTGGATCCATAAGGGAGGAGACGTATAAGTCCTTCCTTTATATGTCCTATTCCTTTTGAATACATTTCTGGCTTTGGCTCAAAAACTGCAGTGGCAGTATTCCAAAAACTGCCAGAAAAAAACAAGTGGAAACCTAGACTTAGAGTGCAATTGCCCATTTAGGCAAAATGTTCCTTCAATAGGGTAACTCTAGTTGAGTGGGCTATGCTTCCATCTCCATTTAATTACCGTAATACCTTTTTGAAAAAGACCATCCAAAATTGCACAAAAAAAAATGATCCACCAGTATGATGGAACAAAAAAATAAATTTGTTACAGGAAATGAGGTCTAGACAAGGGTGGCCTCTTCAAAGAGGTTTCACTGTGTTTCTTGAGGACACAAGTAAAGCTAGTGGTGGTTTGCATCTGGAGATGGCTTGGTTTAGGAGGCATAAGCACAAAATTATAACACTTAAGGTAGTTTTATACCATTTGTTTGCTTTTCTTTAGTTTTTTTTTTTTTTAAGGTACTTTTTCCAGAGTTTTTTGAATTATGCACTTTTTTCTTTTGTTACACAAATTTGCTGTGACCAGGTGTCAGCTGTAAGTCAATAGTGACATATAAATCATCGTACATTACATTGTTTTCGAGGCGTTTTTTCTGGCCTCTTGGTGCATTTTTCTGGGTCCTTTTTTAAAATGCAGAATGCTCTAGGCATGGTATTTTTTTCACATATAGGAATTGTAAAATTGCAGAGAATATGCCTGTTAAAAATCTAATGAGTAGAGAAAACAGGACAGAAATAAAAAATTAAATAAAAAAACTATGAAAAAAACGTAAGATTCGGGCCATTTTTTACAAGTTGAAAAATGGCAAATTTTAAGCCCTTAACCCCTTAAGGACTCAGCCCATTTTGGCCTTAAGGACAATTTAATTTTTACATTTTCATTTTTTCCTCCTCGCCTTCTAAAAATCATAACTCTTTTATATTTTCATCCACAGACTAGTATGAGGGCTTGTTTTTTGCGCGACCAGTTGTCCTTTGTAATGACATCACTCATTATATCATAAAATGTATGGCGCAACCAAAAAACACTATTTTTGTGGGGAAATTAAAACGAAAAACGCAATTTTGCTAATTTTGGAAGGTTTTGTTTTCACGCCGTACAATTTCTGGTCAAAATGACATGTGTTCTTTATTCTGAGGGTCAATACGATTAAAATGATACCCATTATTATATACTTTTATATTATTGTTGCGCTTAAAAAAAATCACAAACTTTTTAACCAAATTAGTACGTTTATAATCCCTTTATTTTGATGACCTATAACTTTTTTATTTTTCCGTATAAGCGGCGGTATGGGGGCTCATTTTTTGCGCCATGATCTGTACTTTTTTTTGATACCACATTTGCATATAAAAAACTTTTAATAAATTTTTTATAATTTTTTTTTTAATAAAATGTATTAAAAAAGTAGGAATTTTGGACTTTTTTAATTTTTTTTCGTTCACGCCGTTCACCGTACGGGATCATTAACATTTTATTTTAATATTTCGGACATTTACGCACGCGGCGATACCAAATATGTCTATAAAAAATGTTTTTTACGCTTTTTGGGGGTAAAATAGGAAAAAACGGACGTTTTACTTTTTTATTGGGGGAGGGGATTTTTCACTTTTTTTTTACTTTTACTTTTACATTTTTTTACATTTTTTTTTACACTTGAATAGTCCCCATAGGGGACTATTCATAGCAATACCATGATTGCTAATACTGATCTGTTCCATGTATAGGACATAGAACAGATCAGTGTTTTCGGTCATCTTCTGCTCTGGTCTGCTCGATCACAGACCAGAGCAGGAGACGCCGGGAGCCGCACGGAGGAAGGAGAGGGGACCTCCGTGCGGCGTTATGAATGATCGGATCCCCGCAGCAGCGCTGCGGGCGATCCGATCGTTCATTTTAATCGCGAACTGCCGCAGATGCCGGGATCTGTATTGATCCCGGCACCTGAGGGGTTAATGGCGGACGCCCGCGAGATCGCGGGCGTCGGCCATTGCCGGCGGGTCCCTGGCTGCGATCAGCAGCCGGGATCAGCCGCGCATGACACGGGCATCGCTCCGATGCCCGCGGTTATGCTTAGGACGTAAATGTACGTCCTGGTGCGTTAAGTACCACCTCACCAGGACGTACATTTACGTCCTGCGTCCTTAAGGGGTTAAAGGGGTACTCCGGCGCTAAGACATCTTATCCCCTATCCTTTGGAGATGCCGGATCGCGGGGTCCCTCCGCCGGAGTACCCCTTTAATTTTAACTGTGTATTTAGGCGTCAAAACTATGAGCAGCCATAAATTGATAAAGAAATCTGCTTGTAATGCTTCTATCAGATTTGACTAGGAATAGCTCAGTCGATGCGGTAGATGCTAAGCCCTTCTGGCACGTGGATGATACATGGCTGTAGAGCTTCTCTAGGTTTGCATTAATGAGCATTAGCAAATAATTGATTGAGAGAAATTTCCCGGCATTAGAATGAAGTGTAATGTGTTGTTCTGCTGCTCCCGGACAATGAGAGATTCTTAACAAAATGGAAGCGAACATACTAATTGCTGACTTGCAAATGAAAAAACATTCCAAATGAGAATGTAATTAATACAATGAAAAAAATGTTCCAGTTCACTGACCCATTATCCCAATCCAATTACAGAGGATTCTACTATTTCTTATACTAATTGTTATAACTTCTTGCTAAAGAATAAAGTTCAGAGCTTGATAAAGCACATTCTATCTGATATAAAAGACAGTGTAATGAATTTGTAGATGTAGGCCATGTACATGAACAGTTATAGCTTTGCCTCATTTCTGCCTGAGGCTGTGAGCAGGCAACATATTTTGGGCCATATCTAGCTGGTTAAAAAACATCCAGACCCAAAAAATGGCCAAAAAAGGACCCATCACATTTATAGCCATGAAATAAAATATGTGTGAATAAGAATCTGGTTTCTAATTAGATTTACTGGAATCTAATGGGAAAAAAGGCTGTTTTTGGGGCCAAAAAATGACCCAAAATAATGTGTGCACATTGCCTCAGTAGTAAATTACTATTTTGCACAGATCCTACATTTCAGTGAACCAGATTTTGAAGGGGTTGCAGAGCATACATTTACATTTTGGTCTTTAGGCTATATTCATGTGTACCATTTTGGAGTGTATTTTGGAGTCGCCGTCAGTAAAAAAAAAAAAAAAATGTGTATATCTTGGCAGAACATTAACCGTTCTAAATTACTTTATTAAAAAATGTTAACTCCTTTTTATATAAATTATGGCTGACAAAAAATATCAAAAGGGGTCCCCATAGAACATAATCCTGTCCCACAGCAGCAGCATCTTTGACACAGTAACTGCATGAAGAGACCCACCACAGCAAGCAGAATGCTGTGAGTGCATGGAGAGTGAGACTCAATGTTTGCCTAGGACATGCACCTTCCTGAGCAATGGATGTCAGAATGAGTGAGCAGCAAAACAGAGGGATTTGTGAGTCAAATACAGAAGCTAGACACATGTATACTAGACATGTATAGACATGTATAGGATCTGCATGATCTAGTGAGTAACAAATAGAAGCAATATTATTTTTCTTTGATATGACAGGAAGGTTTTAACAAACATCCATTTTATATCCACTGTTTCACCATTGAATAACATTTAACTCAATGAGGAATAGTGAAAACATGTTTCCTTTAGGGTAAAATAGAAAACACTGTTGTTACCTGTTTCTGTACAACTCTGTACATAAAATAACATCTAAAAGGTCCAACAAAAAAAATGTCTGCCATGTCCCAAACGATGCCATGAATTGGAGATATTCTCCCGATGTAGCTAGTATATCTCTGTACTAAGATGTGTACAGGGGTGCTAGACAGGAGCACATATGGAGGGCCAACTAGAACTGTAAGGACTAATAAACAGTCATTCAAGCTCTGTATGTACAAACTGAATGCACCAATTCAATTCATCGTTCAACCAGTACCTTAAAGGGGTATTCCAGGAATTTTTTTTTATTTGACTATGCTACAGGGGCTGTAAAGTTAGTGTAGTTCATAATATATGTCTGTACCTGTGTGTGACGGTTTTCTCACAATTCTTCTGTGATTTTCACTCCAATATTTATTTTTACCAGCATACAAAATTACTGTTGTCTCAGATTTTTCCCAGCTTGCAATGCGGCCAAGACCTGACTCACTAGTCAGCTGATGACAGGGAGCCTGTCTGCTTCAATGGGTGGAGCGATCCCTTGATGGGAGAGAGATCAATCTGCAACAGCTGTATGCACCCTGATTGAAAACCACACTGATTTGAATGGATGCAGCTCATTTATGTTTCAATGGGTGGGGTGGCTGATGTGTGGGAGGGAGGAAGATGGAAATGTGGGATTTGTAGTAAAAAAAAAAAAAAAAGAAAAGTCAAACAGGAGATACAAGTTCACACAAAACTAACCACAGTGTTATGGTAATCTCACAACATAGCCATTTAGCCCCAAGACAAGCACAGATCCTTCCTAAGCATGTCCATTACTGTCTGCCAGATACATACTAAAATCACCTTATGGTGGATAACCCCTTTAATGCTAAAAAAAAACACATTACAAACAATGTGTACTTTTGGGATAGTCTATTAAAAGTATTAAAAATGCTGTATATCACTAAATATACCATCTAGCAATAAATACCACTGATATGCCATCGCTTTATGATGGGCATTGGTCTGACTTTTGAAACCCAGCACTGCATCCCTTTTACTGTTTTCCTCCTGAACAGATGGGTATCCAGGAGCACCTCTCAGCAGTTAAAAACTCAAATGGGGACATAAAGATACACTTGTGCTGCCTCTCGTTTATTCTTAAAATTGGTTGTGGTCCCAGAGGTTGGACCCCCACCGATCATATAGTGATGACATAAACTAGTGATAGGTAAAACATGTTTAATTACATCCCACAAAATAAATTTCTCTATTAAATTCATGAACTTATACATTAAACTATTATCTTCTAAAATGTAGACTGGCACCTGGGCCCAAATTCCCTGTGTGCACATGTGGGATGAGCTGCCAATGTCAGATTCTTGCCGTTGGGTCTAGTGTACTGGTGTTTAGGAAGACACGCTATGAATTTCTAAATAAAAAGAAAATAAAATCAATTCACGGGACAAGGTCATATGTATGAGAATATTTGTGTCATATTTCCTATTTGGTGCAGAAGACAAAAATCATGAATAATATTAAGCTGACGTTCTACTCCTCTACTAGCACATTGTTTGCCTAATGTAATGAGATCTTGATAGCTTCAATAAAAATACACATTTTTGGGAAGCGCACTTAGATCTGCCAGAATATGTTTGAAAAAAACAGATATGAAACACTTTAATTTAACTTACACCATCTGTCAATACTGGCGCATGCCTGAGTTAATCTGCACAGTTATAGTGATGAAAGTAATAATGGCCTCAGAGCATTAATGGAAATGCCAACTGCACCCATTTATTTGGTGCTCAGTTCCTTCATTACCTGCTCCTATTCAAGTCCAATCCTCCAAATGCAAGGTAATTTCATTAGAGGGAAATAGGACGTGGCAGGACACATTACCTCTCGATGCCAGCACACTAACACTGGAGTTTCCTCATCCTTTGATTTCAATTAGCTTTATCAGCGGGGTCATGCCACATGTCACTACCTGAGACCCTCTATAATTACAGAAAGACTCCAGCAACCACAGGTTAAAGGATGGGACTGTCCAGAGGAGATCAGGGAGCTGTAAAGGCTTGATTTACTTTTTATCTAGAAGGAAGAAGAATAAGAAGCACTGTAAGTTGTCTGAGACTGATGATGCTAATGGAAATATTCAACAGAAAATGCAGGGGAAAAAAAATATCAGAATTCTTAAACATAAGAAATATAAGTAAATCCTATGTCTTAGGACACTAAAATTAATTAATTAATTAATTAATTAAATTTTTCTATTTATAGATAGAAAGAAAGAAAGATAAGACATAGATAGATAGATAGATGTGAGATAGATAGATAGATAGATACACAGCCACAAAGATGGTCCAGCAGCACACCAATGTGAAAGCAAACCTTGATTTATCAGCCCATGTACAAGTGGATGCGACGTTTCAACAGCATCACGCTGTCTTTGTCATGCTTGATAAAGACAGTGTGATGCTGTTGAAATGTCGCAGCCACTTGTACATGGGCTAATGAAGCAAGGTTTGCTTTCACATTGGTGTGCTGCTGGACCTTCTTTGTGGCTGTGGATCTATTGTACAGTTTGCGACTGGGACTGTTTTTGGTCTGCTTACACCCAACGACATTACTACCACGGTTGTGCTGCTTCTACCATAACTGCTAGATAGATAATAGATATACCAAGAGGGAAGCAGCACGTCTCCAAGAGCCAAGAAAAATATAAAGGTGTATGCAGAGTCCAGACCTGGGTCAGGGGTCCATGTATAATGCAGGAAAATGGAATGTCCGCAGCGCACAAGTTCCAAAAAACTCCCAAATTTTTTCCATAAAGTGGGTGTCAGTAGCAACGTTGCAGCTAGCTCTCCGAGCTTGAGAAAGGCTAGGAGAGCTAGTTGAAACGTTGCTACTGACACTCACTTTATGGAATAAATTTTGGCGTTTTTTGGAACTTGTGAGCTGCGGACATTCCATTTTTCTAGATAGATAGATAAAAAAAACAAGGATAAGTTGGCCAGCACTTACTGATACCAAACTAATGCACGGACCTGGCATACAGGTGCATGCTGCTAGGTTGAATATACAAAAACAGGAGAATACAGCAGCACACTGCTAGCACAAAGATACAGATAAAACATGAAATGCTATACTGCTACAATGCAAAAAATGAAAAAATGAGGTACTTAGCTCACAATTTGGCGGCCAAATAGTTTGGACCATCCCACCATGAGAAGGTGACCTCATTGGGAAGGACCCTACACTGTGAATATGCCTGTGAATAGGCTTGTAAGGTCTGAAACATTTTTTAGATAGATAGAATCCACATTTAATGATAAATCAAGTAAGATTGCTCAAGTACTTAACAAACACTGGCATTTGATCAGTGAGGGTTATCCCCAAATTAAAGAGTTTCAATATCATCCCTTAATTTCCTACCACAGGGCCCATAACCTGAAGGATAGACTGGTGAAAACCGATGTTTCCATAAAACCAGATAACAAACAGAGATTTCGAACTACGCAAGGTGGGTTGCTTCCCTTGCTGCTCATGCGTCAACTGTAGGTATGTGCAGAGGGGAAGCAACTTTATCTATTTGACCTGTAATTCTGAGTTCATTATCTATATTCTTTGGTGTCCCTGTAATTTAATTTATGGGAGAAACCACAAATGATTTTAAAACACGTTTTAACCAGCATAGATATAGTGTAAGGAAAATACATGTAGAATTACCAGTATCTAAGCACTTTGTAGAACAAAATCACCAAGAACGAGAATTGAAAGCCATGATTGTGGATCATATTCCCCCGCTAAAACGAGGAGGGGATAGGATCTCTATGTTGAAAAAACGTGAATTACAGTGGATATTTAAATTAGGATCCCTTAAACCGAGGGTCTTAATGTTGAATTTAAGACTAATAATAAAATGTACACTAGATAATCTCCAGATACAGCCCTATACTGTTGGCCTTTGTCCAGAATAAGAATTGATGAACAGACACAATAAATATGTTGAGATTATGTTATTATACAGGTATACGGGTATATATATATTTTGTATATGGGTACATACAGTAAAACTGAGAATTTTATTCATATTTATTTGTGTATATGTTTGTTACAGATTTGGACAGGAGGGGAAAAGAATACAACACCAATCAACATGATGATATAAAATTGTTGTTTTGTAATTGGAATGTCATCGGAGGGGACCAGAATCTTTATGTGTGAATGTTTTCTGTGGCAATACCATAGTGTTAATAAAACAGTTTTGGCACTTTAATACTAGAAATATGCTTTATGCAGTGCACGTTGGACAGATATGCCAGTGAACATGGGAACAGTTGTGACGTCTGATGGGCGCTACGGTGTTCCCTGATTCTTCTTGACAGGTATGGAGCCATTGGGTTTCATACACTGTTTGGATCTGGCAGCTCTCCCCACGGTGCAATAGATGTGTACATTGCCAGATAAAAATATGGTGCCGTGAGCAAGCCTGTATACGCATGCGCAAGCCGCAGTGCTTGCTATCACTATGGATATGCAATGCCACTGATCGATTGGTTTACTCCGCCCGGATGCTGTGTGACTCAGTTCCGGTCCCACCGATGTGCAGCTGCGCAGTAGGAAATGTCCCACACTAACCCACAACTTTGTTTACCAGTACCTTACCACATGAGATTAGGCCTAAAAGACCCAGGTGCAAAGATTCCTGTTCCAGAGCCACTTCACTCTTCACAAGGATCCCGACGACCAGGTCATCAGTCATGTCAAGTCTAAGCTTTGGGAAGAACAGACGTCTCATGAGCCCCATTGCCAAACTGTCACATCTGGACAGAGAGTTAGTGAGGCCCTAAACTCTCCTGCAAACCCTGTCCCATTTTATTGCATATCCGCCCTAAGTGACCGATCCACAACCACAAGGACACTCCCTGCCTATCTACGTGTCGGCACTTCAAGTCAAAATAACAAACTCCAAAAATACTCAGTCCCAGGTCAGGGTATTTGTCAGGAATACAAAAGGTAAACGCACACTAACAATACAGAGGGAGACGAACAAACCAACAGATAAATCAGAGTCAACAAGCCAAAGTCAGAACCGAGAGAACCAGAGAGACACTGAATTAAAAAGCAAGGGGTTAACTTTAGAAAATACAGCCAAAGTTAGAATACCAGATAACAGAATACAATACAGAATGCTAGCTTCAGGAACAAAGTTCTTTCACAGGCAAAGACACTAAAGGCTTACATAGCCAGCTGAACAGGTGTGGTCAGACAAGATATCTGAATGGCTAAAGAGATATACCCACGAATATGTCAGGGCGTCGCCACAGCAACTAAGCAAAGCTAGAAACTTAAACCAGACTAGGACGAGTCCACCCTGCTGGTAAGCACCCACACTGGATTCCACTCTGTGAAGTAGTGAAAGGAAGTAATAGTGAGCTGCCAAGTTAAGTCTAAGTCAGTTCAGTCTAGTCACGTCAAGGCTAGCTAAGTCAAGTCTGTCCAAGCCAAGCTCAGAGAAGTCTTACTCACATTTCAGTTGAAGAGGACTACAAGTCCCAGAATGCCATCAAAGCAACTGTGGTTCCCTTCTGCATCCATCAGCCCAATAGTACTACAGTTGAACTGTACTGCCTGTACCATCTTGATGCAATTCCTGAAGTAAAGTTACAAGTGGGTTCCCTAACCTTGCATTTGAGGTATTCTTTACCCAGCGCTTGGCACCGGCAACCGCTTACCCTTGGAGTGTGGTGGGTTAACACTAGTGTTGCTCACGAATATTCGCAATTCGAATTTTATTCGCGAATATCGCATATTCGCGAATTCGCGAATATTCGCGAATATAGCGCTATATATTCGTAATTACGAATATTCATTGTTTTTTTTTTTTTTTTTTTTCCACAGTACACATCACAGTGATCATCCCTCTCTGCTTCCAGCTTATGTGGTGTAAGAAGGCTCTAATACTACTGTGTGAGACTGGTGTGCGAATTTTCGAATATGCGAAAATTTGCACATGATAATTTTCGCATATGCGAATTTTAGCTTATGTTAATTTTTGTATATGCATATTTTCGCATATGTTAATTTTCGCACACCCGAATATTCGCATATGCGAAAATAAAACGAGAACATTACGAATATGCGAATATTCGCGAATATGACGAATATTCGTCCATATATTCGCGAATATTCGCGAATTCGAATATGGCCTATGCCGCTCAACACTAGTTAACACTCCTGGTGTCATAAATCTCTTGTTATAGTCACACTACCCCATAAGTCTACATACATGTCACCCTGCTCACCACACAAATAGAGGTCGGTCACTGAGTAGGACCACCCAAATGACTATTAAGCCCAGAATGAGCAGAGATTTGCATAGTAAATGACAAGTTAGACTAAAACTTTTCTCACAATACTAAATATTAATCTGTTCCACCCCTCTTCGTCTATAACATTATAACCTGCTGATTGGACTGCATTTTCAATATGACGGATTCCCTTCAAGCAGCTAACAGTGAGTCACCTAGTGCCTGCTATCTGTAATATTAATAATGTTCTCTGCAGGGCTGGTGCAAGGATTTTTGTCACCCTAGGAAAAATCTAATTTTGCCACCGTTCCGGGGCTGGTTCTGGGGAATCAGCTCGACAGCTGTCCTGATGTGACCTGTTCCCTCCAGGTCTCGCCATGAGGTTGGGGGGTGTAGAGCCGAGGTACTTCTGTGCCTCGGGGAGTGGTGACCCTGAGGTGCCGAAACTCACTGGGTGTTATAACTGACTGAGTAAAAGCACTGCACCATTATTCTTCACCTTTGGCACTCACCCTTGGTATCCCGGCCTTCTGGCTAGGATCAGGGAAATGTTTATAGATCCGGCCGGATGACCGGGCAGTATATCTGCACTCCTCCACTTATTTATCATTTTTTGTTTGTCACTGTGCCACTTTTATGTGTCTGTTTTTGTACACAGGATTGTCAGGATGCGGTAGCCCTTTTGGGTGTCCCTCCTGGTGGTCTAGGGGAGGTGTGTGTGTGGCCATTAGGTTCCTCACCTCCCTGCAACCACTGGGCATCTTGGCTTCGGTCAAGATGCCATCAGTATACGACTCCTTGGCTGTTACCTTGGTTAACGCCTAAGTTGAAGCCAGGAGCATTTTTGGCCCCTTAGTAGCTTCGGCGAAAAGGGGCATTGAACCTTGATCCTTGCAGGTGCCTTTTGGCCCAGAGGTGAAGGGTAGGTTTGTTGGGGGGGCCTCTCTCCTGTTGGAGAAGGGCTTAGCGATAAACCACATCCTTTTTTTAGTGTGACACGTTTGCACTTTTTCTTGCACTTTGGGTGATAGAGAGCACTTGCCTCGGCTCTATAAAAAAATAAAAATAAAAAATAAAATTAGCCTGCCCTTTGACATGCCCCACCTTACTACTGGGGTGATGCACTGTAACAAGCCCCCTTATTTGTGTAATTAGCTGAATACTGGTGTAACATAGTGTAACAAAACTCTTCCTCATGCTGCTGGCTGAGCGAGTGGTTTAAATGCTGGTTGTCTAACTTTCTTGTGGCAGGCAGAGCGGCGCCCTCCATCAAGAGGACGCTCTAGGCAGCTGCCTATTTTGCCTATAGGCAGAGCCGTCCCTGTTTCTCTGCCAAACAAGCATGATCCCATGTACTGGTGGAAACATGAACTGCACTGCCTATACAGTATACTAAACAACCAGCCCACCTTATAGCTAACATAAGGGGTTAGGCCATCGTTTCCCAACCAGTGTGCCTCCAGCTGTTGCAAAACTACAGCCGAAGGCTGTCTGGGCATGCTGGGAGTTGTAGTTTTGCAATAGCTTGAAGCACACAAGTTAGAAAACACTAGGTTAGACTGGTGCCTCAAATATATCACAACCGGTGACAGGGACACTATCATTCTTCCTTTTTTTTTATTTTTTATTTTTTTTATTTCTCAGTACACAAACCACCCAGATATAAATTATACCGTGCAAGGGGTCCTGGCACAAAATGACTTAGTTTAAAGACTTTTTCTCCCCCCATTAAACCGAAGAGGAAAAAATAGCTCTCTACACATATTGATTGTCATTTCTCTACCAATTACTTTACTTGTGACTATTATTCAACCCTGGGCTCTCAACACCAGCTTAAAAGTGCCATATACTGCTAGGTGGCATCCCTGGCATAAATAATTTTCGGCTTTTTGTAATGAGAGGTGCAATGCTCCAAGTGATCAAGCAAGACAGGGAGATGGAGTGCGTCTGAATCTTACATTCGGTTACGATTCTCTTCACATTCGCAGCAAGACAAATGGAGCTTTTAGTAGAGTTTAAACTCCTTATTATGCAAAAAAGAAAGGGATGAATACAAATAAGCATATGTCTAGGTTAGGATGTTGACTCAAGGTACTTAGGTAGCATTTTCTTCTTTTTGTTGACATCTTTCGGTGCCGCTAATTTGAATCTCTGGAAGAATCCCTATAGTTTCCTATAAATTTCTGCCACACTGTGACATCTGCTAGCAGAGAAAGAATAGATTCATTTCAAGACTCCTGACATCTGCTGCAAGTCCTGATTTATTTATTTTTCCCTGTGTTACGGAGACGGCAATGTATGTAACCAGCTAAATCGTTTTCTAAATGTATCTCTGGGAATGCACAGTCGATGTGTGTTCACAACAGTAGGTCCTTCAGGAACGTCAGCTGTAGATGGTCAACGCAGACCTGAGATTCGGATGACTCATTGACCTGTGATTGTGTTTTCTTTAACACCTTTAAAGAGGTACTCTGCCCCTTGACATTTTATCCCCTATCCAAAGGATAAGATGTCTGATCGCAGGGGCCCCACCGCTGGGACCCCCGCGATCTCTGTGCAGCACCTGGCCTTTGTTAAGAACTCTTGGTGCGGGCTGAGGGGTTGTGACGTCACAGCCATGCCCCTCGTGACGTCATCCCGCACCCCCACAATGAAAGTTTGTGGGAGGTGGCGCAACAGCCGTCACGCCTTCTCCCATAGACTTTCATTGAGGGGGCGTGGTGTGATGTCACGAGAGGTGTGGCCCGGACATCATGACATCATGCTCCAACTCACTAGGTCACGTAGATTCTTTACATGTCTTTTTTATGGGTCTAGCTTCTATATTTGGTTCACAAATCCCTCTGTTCTGTCGCTCACTCATTCTGACATCCACTGCTCAGAAAGGGGTGTGTCCGAGGCAAGCACTGCTGCATTCACTATGCATTCACTTCCTCCCTGAGTCTGCTGTGTTGTGCTAAGTCTCTTCATCCAATCACTGCAGACTGCTCATTTTCATGCTGCAGTCTGCTATGACAGGAGCGAGCACAGAAGAATGGTAGCCCACCCTCACTTCATCAACTTTGTCCTAACGCACAGTGTTCAGAAATAAATGTTTCAAACGCAGCCAGAACACTGGCCAGTGGAGTACCCCTTTAAGGCCAAAATGGGCTTGGTCCTTAAAAAGTACCCGTCACCAAATGAACTTTTCACGACTACCTCAGGCTATGTTCTCTAACTACTCCTTACACACCTCCTGCTCTTACAAACAATTTCAGAGATTTAAAAAGTTCTGTATCTTACCTTTCTTCTTGCTTCTTGCAATTTTTCAACAGAAGAAAGTGGGCATTTCCCAGCAGGCATGACATCACTGAAGCCTGCTGGGGGACCACTTCTGCCCTCAAACTGTTGCAGCATTGTGATGAATAGAAGACCTCAGGCTCTATGCATGTTTCAGTCTGTGCAGATTTCAGTGAGGCTCTACTTCATTCTGTATGGCTTTCTGTAAAAATCTGTGGAGCTTTCACTTTCTGTGCAGCTGACAATCAAGCTCCGTGTAGAGAAGCACTTCCTGAGTTTGGACTCCTGCCAAGCCGTGAAGAGACTGAACTCACGGTATTAATTGTGGCAGGGAAAAGAGGAGAGCCACCTAGTGGCTGTTTTTTATATAACATTTTAACCCCACCTGTGCCAGTTAGCACATAATTAGCATATACAGAAAATCGAAGATTTCGGCCCAGCGGTGGGGCGGGACGGGCACGGTAAGCATCAAACTGATCAGCGCCCCCCCCGCATTACCAGCCAGTACCACTGGTTAGTGCGGGGGGAGCAAGCTGACAGTTTTCCTTTAAAATACTTGAATACATTCTGAACAGTGTTAGGGGCTTAGAGCTGCTAGGCAGTGTTATAAACGTGTTTAGGGGCTTATTTAATTGCCGGTTCAAGTCAAACCAAGCCCAACCAAACTCAGGATTTCCGAAAAGTTCAACTCTTTTGGAAAACTTTCATTTTTACGCAGTGCAATTTATTGTAAAAATGCCATGTTATTTTTATTCTTTGGGTCAATATGATATAATGATACACAATCTATATAGTTTTTCTATTGCTGTACTAAATATTTTAACAAAATAATCCTATTTTGACTGTACAACTTTTTTATTTTTCTATTTATGGGGCTATTTGAGGGTTACTTATTTGCATCATGTCCTATAGTTTTTATTGGTACGACTTTATGGGTCTTGAGATCACTTTTCATATATGTGTCTTGTGATCACTTTTATTCCATTATTCCATGACCCAAAATCAGCCATTGTGGTCTTTGATATTCGTTTGTGTTCACGCTGTTCACCATATGAGATCAATAAATTATATTTTAATAGTTTGATCAATTCTTCATGCAATTTATTATACTTTTTTTTTATTATTGATTTATTTATTCATGAAAAATAAATGTGTGGGGTTCCCCCTATTTTCATTCTCAGCCAAATACCAACAAAGTAGCAAAAGCCTGACATTACCAGAGTGGGCGAGGACCATTGTTACTTTCCCTCCCCAGCCTAAATAATGCCAGCCTGTTACCGGCTAGGCCCGGGAGTGGTAACTTTGATGCTCCGGGCCTGTTGACGCTCCCTATGGGGGAGAGTGTCCATAAACTAGTGCGTTCTCAAACAGGGAGCCTCAAGCTACTGCAACCCCTATCATTCCTAGACAGCCAAGACTGAGACCCGTTGCGATCACAGTAAAATGTCTCAGGTTGCGCTATTTAACACTTTAATTGCCTGTTCAAACATTTTACGAAAGTCTGTGAGGCTCTGGGAATACAATTATTTAGTAACACAGACATGTCAGGATTGGTGACAGCTCCTCTTTAAGAATGATTTCTCTCAGAATGATAAAGTAGAAAACATCAGAAGTGTTCGACATTCCAATCTCATAAGACATCTCTCTGAAAAGGAAGTGCTTTACTTTTACCAGCAAACAACATCCGTCAATTTCTGTATATGATATTAGCATCATAATATGTCCCTGACAACGTGGTACAAAATGGAGACGTGAAAAGTCTGGTAAGTGCTCGTACCCAAATCATTCTTTTGTCTAACACAAAGGCTTAAAGACGCAAAAATATCAAACTGTTCCAATGAAACTCAGCAGCTGGCGGCACAGACATTTTATTTGTATTAGCTCTTCCTAAATCTGATTGTACACATAAGTGTCAGAGCGGCAGACAATAATCTTATATTTCCCCATCCGTCTTCCTGAAGAATGTGCCACGCTCCTCGTGTTCTTAACATAAACATTAGCATGAAATGACACTTTTCCTCTCGGTCAGGTCTTATTCTATTACCTGTAAAAAGTTTATTACCAATTTTCATCTGGAAATGTCCCTTTAGGCTACAAGAAGAATTTTTTTTAAATAAGATTCACTCAGGTAATGGAATAAGTCTCATATTTGTTTTCCACCCTTCCTGAAAGTAAACAGAAAAAATCACACTGAAATCTAAGACAATAAGCCAGAGAAGCACAAATCTTCACTAATCTTTATGGTGTGGCGTGAAACACAACGACAGCGATGGTTATATGTAATATTTATTGTAAAAGTGTGAGACATGCTTAGTAAGTGATCTATATACAGTAAGTGCCAAGGGACATCCAATGATGCATACTCTGCCACTTATGATAAGTAATGGATAACTGCTACAAATATTCTGCCCCTATCTTACAACCAGCTCTAAAGGGTTATTCCAGCTTAAGGCATCTTATCCCCTATCCAAAGGATAGGGGCTTTGGATAGGGGATAAGATGTATGATCGCAGGGGTCCCCGCAATCTCGGTGCAACCCCCGGCATTCTGTGCCGGGCGCTGCCTCCGAGGCGGGGAGGTGATGTCATGGCCAAACCCCCATTGATGTCACACCACGCCCCTCCATTCATGTCTATGGGAGGGGGCATGACATTCCATTCCCTCACGTCCCCTCCCATAGACATGAATGGAGGGCGTGGCGTGACATCACTAGGAGCGTGGTTGTGATGTCACCTCCCCGTCTCGGAGGATGCGCCCGGCACAGAATTCTGGGGGCTGCACCGTGATCGCGGGGGTCCCCAGCACCAGGACCCCTACAATCATACATCTTATCCCCTATACTTTGGATAGGGGATAAGATGTATAAACTTGGAAAATCCCTTTAAGTGATAGCTCTCACCTTATAATACATTTGGAAAGTCTTCAGACCCTTATACTTTTTTTCTTATTTTGTTATATTGCCACTTGTGATTAGATAAAAAAATGGACCAAATGGCTTTCAGACAGTTTTTGGTCCATTGTTTCAGACATTTTGGGGCTATATTGTGGATGAATCTAACAACTTAAAGGGGTACTCCGCTGCTCGGCATTTGGAACAAACTGTTCCGAATGCTGGAGCCAGCGCTGGGAGCTCGTGATATCATAGCCTTGCCCCCTCATGACGTAACGCCCTGCCCCCTCAATGCAAGTCTATGGGAGGGAGAGTGACGGATGTCACGCCCCCTCCCATAGACTTGCATTAAGGGGGTGGGGTGTGACATCATGAAGGGGGCGGGCTATGATGTCACAAACTCCCGGGGCCGGCTCCAGCATTCAGAAAAGTTTGTTCGAAATGCTGAGCAGCAGAGTACCCCTTTAAGGAAGACAGGCCAACTATCTATTGCACATGATGACCTCATGACTCTCCCACAATGGCAGATGGAGATAAGAGATGGGCAGTAGAATTCCCTTTAGTTCTCGGGGTGTCTTTCAGTGACTTATACCTCTTGGTTGTGTAGAGCATTTATGCATACAGGGGATTAGAAGTGATAGCTGCCAGACAAGCTATGTTTACGGATAGGTTTTGGAATCACAAAGGCCCAGGGTTGCACTTGGTTAGCTTTTCACATAATAATACATGCTTCCCAAGTGAAACAGTTGGTACTTTTGACCCTTTGTCCTTTTTTGCTCCTTAAATGTCTGTCGCTTTGACCTGGAAAATAGGTCTGCATCACTACATTTCTCTGAATATTAGAGCCCAACTTGCATATTATTCCATCATCTGGGGAAATTCGGATTTTAAATTGTTAGATTCAGATGATGCTTGAGAGAAGGGATGAAAAAATACAGGGGGTATTCGCTGGTAAGGTGTATCCACTGGTGTGTATCCTCCACCACACCAATACATGCCTATATTATACATCATGCCCCCTCACATTCATTTGTATTATGGCCTGCTTATATTTATTATCCTCCACCTCTGAAAACAGAGATGCCCGCATTAACCCGTTCACCAGCGCTTACATGTGCCGGACTGCGCACACCAGCGCCGCACTCCACATTATTCATGCGCACATCTCCCCAGTGCATTCAAGTGAAGAGCCGCACATAACACATGCGCACACTCCCCCAGCGTCCCCGGTAACCATGGCACCCCGGCTCCGGAAGTGACGTGCAGCCGGCTTAACAGCCTTAAAGCATGCGCTCCCAGCGTTGATGCCATGGACCGAGGAAAGCACAGAATCTCTACATGACTCCGTTCCAGGTAATTGCCCCGACCCGTCCAACCCCTCTCCTCACCCCCGCCACCCTGAGACCCATAACTTAACCCTCTCCATACCTTCCACAGTTACCCAGCACGTAGCACAGATCTACACTGGGGTAAGTGAATCCATTACTTAGCAAACTATGACTATGTTCAAGTAACCCATGATGTTCCAGTTTCCTTCCTTTGCAAACTATGTTTAAGTGACCAATGATGTTCCATGCACTGCGGGGTACCTCTGCACAATAATAATCAAGCACATATGCATCTCTATACAAATCAAGTGCACATAGTAATCAAGCACATATATATATATATATACAAAAACGTGGCATGTGTACCCCCCCCCCCCCCCCCCCACAGCATATACTATTACTGTGCCCTGGTTTCCACTACTACCGGCTATTACACCAATGACGTGTGTGCTCTTTCTATATGACACACATATATTCCTGTTTATATGTACATTTATATACTATATGTATAATTATTCTCCTTGTCTATTAAATATTTTCCTTGTCTATATATATATATATATATATATATATTGAGCCTCTATGATACACACGTTTTTTTTATATATGTATATTGTTTTCCTGTCTATAGAGATTCGTATATATATATATATATATATATATATATATATATATATATACATTTTTAACAAACTATGAATAGACACACATACGTTTCTGTGCACACACCTCTATTTACTTAATAACCCTCTGTAACTGAACCGCTCCACCCAGCAACATGAAATATACATCTAACTTTTTAATATTTCAGAATTACCCTATGGTTCTTTTAAAACAACCCTATGTGTCTTTCATACAACCCCCCCCCCCCCCCCATCTATGCCTCCAGAAGGTATACACCTTCCACATGTGTTTATATGTATTTATTCTTTTAGAACTGTAAATGGACCTGAGGAAGGCATCAGTGGATGCCAAAACGCGTTGTCCCCAATACATCAATAAAGTTTTTTATTTGTCCTGTGCTACTCGAGTCCTCATTTATTGACCGCACACTAAGCAGTGCCTCGCAGAACTGTTTTTTTCCTATCTATACTCCCATAGATTCATTTGAATGAATGTAAATTAAAAAGTATTTAGGCATATAAAAAAATGCATGTAGAAATGGAATGTTCATACAATGAAACATATGTGTCCCTCTTTGGCCGTCCAAAAAGTTTATAGGTATGATAATAGACCGTGCCATGACAAGACTTAAAAGGTCCAGCTGTAGACAGAAGGGGCTATTGATTTTTGGAGCTTATTCACAAGCAATTGTTCCCTATTATAACAGCATGAAGGAAGTTCTTAAGCTTGCTCTAGTGGTGGCTGCAGGAAGCTCGTATACTATCTTTTAAATGTCTGTGCAGGAGCTCTGGAGCTTCATATCAAAAGAAGAGACTCCGACCTCCATTAAGATATAGTAAGAAATGAATAATCAGTGCAGAACTTATTAAGATAAAAAAAAGACAAGATGATATCCCAGGGTATGTTCAACCATTATTTTTCTTTTGGAATATTTCTGTTATTTGTGTGATACTATGCACTACTATACTGTATTATGCTCTTCAGATATACTAAGCCTCCTGTCAGTGTTCGGAGTTCAGAAGCGGATGTTGCATGTGAAGACAATACGGTTTTATTTCATTAGCATATTACTCCTCTGTAAAAAAGCATTTATAAAATTTTCACTTTTATAGATTTGTTTAGGATTTAGCTGTAGACAATTTGGCAAGGATAAGAGAGATACAAAACCTTTATAGCTGGAGGTGCCATTCTGTCTCAGTTGGACATTAACAATCATTTTCTGGGACTCAAGCCAATATGTAGCTTTCAGAAATGATGTCTCTACCCAGAGCACAAAAAAGGGAATCCCAGCAAGCAGTCAGAAGATTAGGATTTTGTGGGGAGAAAATCGCAGCACGTTGTCGAAATTGTGTATTTTAAGTGAGTGTCACAGGCGGGGAAATGTGAACAACGGGCAAAATGCAACAAAGAAAAGATTTCTGCAAACCACTGAGATTCCTGAGACTACCACATCTAAAAATAACATGTATGGTTTAACCCGTTCATTCTAGTAAGCACTTGGCAAGAAAAAAATTACACTTCCAGTTGCCCCAAGCTGGATAACATTGTTGAAGGAAATAAGTACATGATTGTACTAGAGAGAAAAAGCTTAAAGGGATACTCCACCCCTAGAGATCGTATTCCCTATCCAAAGGCTGTGGTATCTTGGCTGCGGCATCCCGGACATACGGTGCGCAGAGCAAACTTCGCTCAGTGCCAGATGACTGATGATGCGGAGCGGAGGCTTGTGAAGTCACGGCCTGATCCCTTAATGCAAGTCTATGGGAGGACCTCCACAATCAGACATCTTATGCCCTATCCTTTGGATAGGGGATAAGATGTCTAGGGGTGAAGTACCCCTTTAAAGGGGTATTACCATGTGGGACATTTAGGGCATATACTGTGAAATGTCTGTTAGATGTGGGATCCACACTGATATAGGGATAGGGGACTGCCCCAGCTTGGATCCAGCCACTGGAGATGGTTGGGAAGCTGATGGTTGGGAAGGTAAATAGGCTGTAGAGCATGCAGAACTCAGATCATTGTTAATGGTAATCATGCAAACAGCATAGCACCACAAGCTCATGGTGGCTTTTGTGCATTTTCCCTTAAAACTCTGTGGAATTACATAAACTGTTCTGACCAACTTCAGCAGTTGAAACCTGACTGGGCCTGCACTCGAAACTGAGATAGTGTCAGACTGTGTAGAGAAGCAAGTCCCATTGATAAAAGAAGAATATACAGAGAACCTTTTAGCAGTAGCTCAAACAGGGGCTTTGCTATAGAGGTAGCAGGGGTAGCAGTCGCACCGGGGCCCTGGTGCCTAAGAGGCCTCAAAACAAATCTGCCACATAAGAGACCAGTATTTTAATTGCCATATGGGGCCCTGTTGCAGATTTTGAATCAGGGACCTGAAGCTACAAGCTACGCCTCTGAACTCAAAGCCTCTTCATGTCAATGTTTGGTTCCCTTCAGAAGCCTTAGCCATACCTGGGGATTTAATAAATCAAGCCAAAAAACTTTGTGTAACACTCACGGTTCAGTAGACAAGAAGAAGGGAGACAGTAGATCCACAGGCCGCAGTAGTGTGGAACTCAGGAGATAGTAGATCCGCTGGACCTATGTGGCAGATGACGCAGGCTGTGCCTGGGAGTGGAGTCTAAGGTGCTGCTGGTTTTCACCAGAGCCTGCCACAAGGCGGGATGGACTTGTAGCGGTAGGCAACACCCAAGTCATTACACCAGGCATGACATAACCACACAGGCGGCTGCGGTACAGGAACAAAATGGCAACTCGTGGTCAGGATAGCAGAAGGTCAGGGCTGGCAGCACAGGTGCAAAGTCAGAAACATAGCAGGAGGTCAGTAGGCAGGCGGCACAGGAGCAAGGTCAGGTCACAGAGCAATAGGGTCAGAAACACGGTAAGGCAAGACAATATAACTCTTTCTCTTAGGTACTAGGGCAACAAAGTCCGACAGGGGAGTGTGGGAGGAGCAGAACTTTATAACAATGGGACAGGTGGAGAAACTAATTACAGGCGCACTGGCCCTTTAAATCTTATAGCTCTGGCGGGGGCACACGCACAGGAGCTGAGGGATAGATGCCGCTAGAGACTGTAGTGAGTGACGGGCTGGGACTGGCATGCGGGCACGTCCCGCGATGCTGATCCCAGCTCCGCTGACTGGGGACATGAGAGGAGGAATGCGCTCACAGCCGGCATGACCGATTGGATGCAGAGTGTGACCCCCCCCCCCCCCCTCCTTGGTCTCCACCTCTTTTTGTGGCACAAAAATTTCTTGAGGAGATTACGGTCCAGGACTCCCAGTATCTCTCCTCAGGACCAAATCCCCTCCAGTCAACTAGGAAGAACTTTTTTCATGTGCAGTCTTTGAGGCAAGAATTTCTTTGACTTGAAAGACATCTGAGGAACCGGAGACGGGCGTAGGGACAGTGTTCTTTTGAGAGTTACTGTTGATAATGAGAGGCTTGAGGTGTGAGACATGAAAAGAGTAATACGGAGAGAGGGAGGTAAAAGGAGTATGGGACTGGATTGATTTTCTGCACGACCTCGAACGGACCTAGGAATCGGGGACCAAATTTGTATCTGGGAATCTTGAAAGGAATGTACCTGGAGGACAACCAAATTTTATCACCGGGAAAGAAAGATGGAGGTGATCTTTTCTTATCTGCTTGGGTTTTCATGCGAGAGGAGGCTAGTGAAAAAGAATGCTGAGTCTGTTGCCAGATGGAAGAGAAGTCATGGACAAGTTCATCAACTGCTGGCACATTGGTGGAAACAGGAACTGGAAGAGGAGAATGGAGATGATGTCCATACACAATAAAAAAAAGAGAGGATCTCGTGGATTCAGAATCCTTAAGATTGTAGGAGAATTCGGCCCAAGGAAGAAGATCAACCCAATCGTCCTTGTTACGATTCGGCAGGCTGGATGTGGATCCTCTGTGTCAGCGAGGGATTGGCGTGGACCGTGTCGGTGGACCGGTTCTAAGTTGCTACTGGTATTCACCAGAGCCCGCTGCAAAGCGGGATGGTCTTGCTGCAGCGGTAGCAACCAGGTCGTATCCACCGGCAACGGCTCAACCTCGCTGACTGCTGAGAAGGCGTGGGACAGAAGGACTAGGCAGAGGCAAGGTCAGACGTAGCAGAAGGTCGGGGCAGGCGGCAAGGTTCGTAGTCAAATAGGAATAGCAGAAGGTCTGGAACACAGGCTTTGGACAACACTAACGCTTTCACTGGCACAAGGCAACAAGATCCGGCAAGGAAGTGCAGGGGAAGTGAGGTAATATGGACAGGGAGCAGGTGAAAACTAATTAGGCTGATTGGGCCAGGCACCGATCATTGGTGGACTGGCCCTTTAAATCTTAGAGAGCTGGCGCGCCCGCGCCCTAAGGAGCGGAGCCGCGCGCGCCAGGACATGACAGCCGGGGGCCGGGACAGGTGAGTGACTTGGGATGCGATTCGCGAGCGGGCGTGTCCCGCTATGCAAATCGCATCCCCGCCGGCAATGTCCGTGCAGCGCTCCCGGTCAGCGGGTCTGACCGGGGCGCTGCAGAGAGAGAGAGACGCCGCGAGCGCTCCGGGGAGGAGCAGGGACCCGGAGCGCTCGGCGTAACAGTTCTGTCGAGCAGAAACAAAATTACACAGATAGGTCTCTAAAATTTGATTTACTCTCTCCACCTGACTATTGGACTGAGGGTTATAGGCAGAGGAGACGTCCAGGTTGATGTCAAGACGGGTACAGAGAGATCTCCAGAATTTGGAAACAGACTGGACTCTGTGATCCGAGACGAAATGATTTCATAAACCATGCAGACGAAAGATATGTTGTACGAAATGCTTTGCGAGCTGTGGAGCAGATGGGAGACCAGGTAGAGGGATGAAATGAGCCATCTTGGAGAACCGATCAACTATGACCCAGATGACCGTGTTATTATGGGATGGAGGCAGATTGGTAATAAAGTCCATAGCAATATGAGACCAGGGGATCTCCGGGATAGGCAATGGCTGAAGGAGTCACGCAGGTTTCTGCTGAGAAGTGTTATCACGGGCACAGGTAACACAGGAACAGACAAAGTCAGAGACATCGAGTTCAACATGCGGCCACCAGTAGTGCCGAGAGATAAGAAGTGAGGTCTATCGTACTCTAGGATAACCTGCCAACAAAGAAGAATTACCCCATTTCAGAACCTTGCGTTTCAATCTGGCGGCACAAAGGATTTTCCAGGAGGAACTTGCTGAAGTACGGCAGGAGCTGCAGAAATCAAACGGTCCAGAGGAATAATATGCATTGGTGTGGAGTCCAAACCTACTACATCAGAGGACCTGGAAAAAGCATCAGCTCAAATGTTCTTGTTAGCAGGACAGAAGTGAATGAAGAAATTAAATCTGGAAAAGAATAATGACCACCTTGCCTGGCGGGCATTCAATCGCTGAGCAGCCTGTAGATATAGAAAATTCTTGTGGTCAGAGTACATGCTGAGCCTGATGGGCAGACCCTTCTAATAAATGTTGCCATTCCTCCAAGGCAGGCTTAATAGCAAGGAGTTCTCAATCTCCAATGAAGTTGTTCCTTTCAGCTGGAGTCTTGGAGAAGAGTCCACAAGTTATAGTTTTGCCCTAGTAGTTTTTCTGGGTAAGAACGGCACCAGCTCCTATGTAAGAAGCATCAACCTCCAAAGCAAAAGGTTTCTCTGGATCGGATCTAGAGAGCACGGGAGCAGAGGCAAACACAGACTTTAACCTCTTGGGGACGAAGGGCATACAGGTATGCCCTTGCTCCCTGGTACTTAAGGACCAAGGGAGTACCTGTATGCCCATAGGAATTTCCGTCCCCGCCATGCAACAGGCAGGGACCGGACCAGGATGCCTGCTGAAATCATTCAGCAGGCATCCCGTACAAATGCCTGGGGGGTCCTGAGATCGGATCGGTGAATTGCAGCCATTCCAGGCTGATCGGGTCTCTGATGACTCGATAGCCCTGAAAATAGGGATGATCAGAGCTATCAGAGACAGCTCTGACCATTCTGAAAGATAGGAGTGAGGTGGCAGGAGTGCCACCTCCCCCTATCCCCTCCGATTGGCCAATCAGGACTGATCGGCAAATCACAGGGCGGGAGTTGAAAGTTAATTTCCCCCGCTCTGCCCACCCCTGGATGTCGGGGCAGAGTGGGGGAAGATGGCGGCGAGGTGCTGGGGCCGTGGATGCGGCGGAGATCGGCGGCAGTTACCTCCGATCACGCGGGGACCAGGGACTGAAGGCAGGTAAGTGGTGCTGCGGCGGTGTCAGAAGCTGTAGTAAAGATCGCCGTAAAGTGATCTTCACTGCAGCTTCTAGGAGTTTCAAAACTACAACCCCCAGCATGCCCAGACAGCCTTTGGCTGTCTGGGCATCCTGGGAGTTGTAGTTTTGCACCATCTGGAGGGCCACAGTTTGGAGACCACTGTGCAAAACTACAACTCTCAGCATGCCCAGACAGTCCAGGCATGCTGGGAGTTGTAGTTCTGTAACATCTGGACATTCAGATGTTGCAGAACTACAACTCCCAGTATGCCTGGACAGTCTCAGCATGCTGGGAGTTGTAGTTTTGCAACATCTGGAAGGGCACAGTTTGGAGACCACTATACAGTGGTCTCCAAACTGTAGCGCTCCAGATGTCAATTCAAAGCATGCCGAGATTGTCCAGGCATGCTGGGAGTTGTAGTTCAGCAACATCTGGCCCAACATCTGGAGGGCTACAGTTTTGGAGACCACTACACAGTGGTCCGGGAAAATGAAGAATGTAATTTTTCATTTGCACAACCCACTGTTACAAAGATCTGTCAAAAGCAAATGGGGTGTAAATGCTCACTGCACCACTTGTTATGTTCCTTGAGGGGTGTAGTTTCCTAAATAGTATGCCATGTCTGACTCCATGGGGGCTTCCTAAATGAGACATGCCCCGCAAAAACCATTTCAGCTAAATTCGCTTTCCAATAGCCCAATGATGCTCCTTCCCTTCTTTACATCCCCATATGAGGTATTTCCTTACTCGAGAGAAATGGGGTTTCAAATGGTGGGGGACATTTTTACCTACTACCCCTTGTGAAAATGAAACATTTGGAGTAACATCAGCATTTTAGTGAAAAAAATAAAAATTTTCATTTTCACGTCCAACTTTATTGAAAATTCATCAAACACTTGTGGGGTGTTAAGGCTCACTTTACCACTTGTTACGTTCCTTGAGGGGTGTTGTTTCCTAAATATTGGGCCATGTGGGGTGTTTTTTTGCTGTTCTGGCACCATGGGGGCTTCCTAAATGCGACATGCCCCGCAAAAACCATTTCAGTAAAATTCGCTCTTTAAAATCCCATTGTCGCTACTTCTCTTCTGAGCCCTCTAGTGCGCCCACAAAGCACTCTACATCCACATATGAGGTATTTCCTTACTCGAGAGAAATTGGGTTACAAATGTTGGGGGGCTTTTTCTCCTTTTACCCCTTGTAAAAATTAAAAATAAAGGTCTACAAGAACATGTTAGTGTAAAAAAAATGCAGATTTTGATTTTTCTCCTACACTTTGCTGCTATTCTTGTGAAACATCTAAAGGGTTAACAAACTTTCTGAATGTCATTTTGAATCCTTTGAGGGGTGCAGTTTCTATAATGGGGTCATTTATGGGGTATTTCTCACAGAAATGCCCCCTCAAATCCACTTCAAACTTAACTGGTCCCTGACAAATTCAGATTTCGAAATTTTCGTGAAAATTTTGAAAATTGCTACTATACTTTGAAGCCCTCTAATGTCTTCAAAAAGTAAAAACATGTCAACTTTATGATGTCAACATAAAGTAGACATATTGTATTTGTGAATCAATATATAATTTATTTGGAATATCCATTTTCCTTACAAGCAGAGAGTTTCAAAGTTAGAAACATGCTAAATTTTCAAAATTTTCCACTATGTTAAAGTAGGATATGTCACGAAAAAAAACAATCTCGGAATCAGAATGAAAGGTAAAAGCATCCCAGAGTTATTAATGCTTAAAGTGATAGTGGTCAGATTTGCAAAAAAAGGGCTGCATCCTTAAAGTGAAAATGAGCTGCGTTCTCAAGGGGTTAAGAGAGAGAAGGCTTGTGCAGCCTCAGGAGGCTAAGACTTGGGATTAGAGCCCTTTGTAGTGAGAGCCACTATAGGAGCGACCAAAGAGGAGAAATGTGGAATGAATTGCCGATAATAATTGGCAAATCCCAGAAAGCATTGAATAGCCTGAAGTCCAGTAGGGCGTGGCCAATCCAACACCGCCGAGAGTTTTTCTGGATCCATCTGCAGACCTTGATGAAAAACAATGTAACCGAGAAACGAGAAACTAGATTTCTCAAATAGGCATTTTTCCAATTTGGCGTAAAGATGATTTCTCCGGATGTGCTGTAGAACCAGATGAACATGGGTACAATGTTCCTCCAAGTTGGTGTAGAAGATCAAGATGTCATCTAGGTACACAACAACACAGGTGTAGAGGCAATCTCTGAAGATATTATTGAAGAATAGTGATGAGCAGCATTGGCCATATTCGAATTTGCGATATTATGCGAATTCGTTATATTCACATATGTGTACATATTCACATATGTGAATATTTGCATATTTGCGTGTTTGAGGAAGAAAACAGTGAGGGTGTGGGCAACTTTACCATTGGTTGCTAGGGATGTTGTGGATAACCTCTGACAAGTGCATTTGCATTTTCTCCAAGCCAAGTTCCTCCTGCCTCTCAGCAAAACGCACATCAATATGCGTTGCCAAGTGAATAAGTCCAAAGAGGACGGAGGATCACGTGCAGCGAGGGCATCTTTAATCCTACTTTATTCCATGCCAGTCATTCCATGCCAGTACTAAGGCTAGAGTGCGGAATTGAACCGTGTAGTCACCAACAGAGGAATTGGACAGAGATTTAATAACACCGTCTCAGCTGAGGAGGCAAGTGCGGGTTCCTCAAAGACACTGCGAAATTTTGCCAGGAAAGCAGTCAGTTTGAAAGATACTGGGTCACCGTGGTCCCAAAGGGGTGTAGCCCAGGCCAGGGCTTTTCTGGATAATAGACTAATGACAAAGGCCACCTTAGCTTGTTCCGTCAGAAACTGTTCAGACAAGAGCTCCAAGTGCATGGAGCACTGAGTAACGAAGCCTCTGCACAACTTGGAATCACCATCATACTTAGGGGATAAAGGTAGACATAGCTGGGAGCCATAAGATACGGCAGGAATCAGCGGAGAAAGTGGAGCAGGTTGCGGCTGCTGCTGTTGCATCATTGCATCATTGCTGAGTGAGTTGCTGCACCTGTCGAGCCAACTGCTGTGATTGGCAAACCACTATGGAAGGAAGATCCGCGGCTTCAGACAGGGGTACCTCAGTGGGATCCATGGTCGGATCTTATTGTAACACTCACGGTTCAGGAACACGGGAGACAGTAGGTCCACTGGACAGCAGTAGTGTGGAACTCAGGAGATAGTAGATCTGCTGGACCTGTGTGGCAAATGACGTGGGCTGTGCCTGGGAGCGGATTCTAAGGTGCCGCTGGTTTCCACCAGGGCCCGCCGCAAGGCAGGATGGACTTGCAGCAGCAGGAAACACCCAGGTTGCTACCCCAGGCTAAGTCAGGAATGTAGCAGGAGGTCAGTAGGCAGGCGGCATAGGAGCAAGGTCAGGTCACGGAGCAAAAGGGTCAGAAACATGGCAAGGCAAGACAATATAACGCTTTCTCTTAGGCACTAGGGCAACAAAGATCCGGCAGGGGAAT